>NW_024726227.1:0-12811 GCF_018991925.1 Homarus americanus | reverse complement strand
CAAGCCGGAACCACCAAACGGGCCGCCTATAGGCAAAGGCCCGTGTCGGACTACGGTCCGACAATCTATACAACAACAAACAACCGGGCCGCCCGTATTGACTATTTCGTCGTCGAGATGGCCCGTACTAAACAGACTGCCCGCAAGTCCACTGGAGGCAAGGCTCCACGGAAGCAGCTTGCCACCAAGGCAGCTCGCAAGTCCGCCCCAGCCACCGGTGGTGTCAAGAAGCCCCATCGTTACAGGCCCGGAACCGTCGCCCTTCGTGAGATCCGTCGTTACCAGAAGAGCACAGAGCTACTCATCAGGAAGCTGCCCTTCCAGCGCCTGGTGCGTGAGATCGCCCAGGATTTCAAGACTGACCTGCGCTTCCAGTCATCTGCCGTCATGGCTCTGCAGGAAGCCTCTGAGGCTTACCTGGTGGGTCTTTTCGAGGACACCAACCTGTGTGCCATTCACGCCAAGCGCGTTACCATCATGCCCAAGGACATCCAGCTGGCCCGGCGCATCCGCGGAGAGCGTGCTTAAGTCCTCTTCCTTGGGGAAAAACAAAAAGCACAACAAAACCTACCAGACATCTATAACTCGGCCCTTCTCAGGGCCAAAGAACTGTTCTGAAGATAATTTTCATGACAATCGAAATGGTTGGTGGTCAGAGAGCGTTAATTTCGGTTACCCAAATCGCCTAACGGTAAGTTGGTAACATTCGTGGAGGTACGATTGTATAGTAGGTCATCAATTCGGGAGGTGGGTGGGTGCAACAAACAAGAGCTAGTAACAAATAAATATATAAAGAATAAGTAAGTAAAGAAATAAATAAAATAAACGAACATACAATAAAATAAAATAAATTTTTTTTTTACATGAAATAGGCATGCTGCAAACAAGAAATGAAGCCCAAACACACTCCATGTATGTCACTTTGCAGTGGGTGTAAAAGTACTCCACGCAGAATTTATTTATTTATTTATTATGTTTCGATTTAGTCCGGTTTCTACGCCAATAGAGAATGCAGATTATTATAATTTTTTTATTTTTTTATTTCCCTCTCAATATATCACTGTCGGTAACTGTCTCTTTAACATGTAACTGTGGCTCCGATGGAGCCGATTAAGTTGTAGTAGTGGGATGGCGTGTTTGTTGTGCACAAGTAACCTCTTACTTGGAAGAGGTGTACTTGGTGACAGCCTTGGTGCCCTCAGACACGGCATGCTTGGCCAGTTCACCGGGCGGCAAGAGTCGGACAGCTGTCTGGATTTCCCGACTTGTAATGGTGGAGCGTTTGTTGTAGTGCGCCAGGCGGGAAGCCTCGGAAGCGATGCGCTCGAAGATGTCGTTCACGAAAGAGTTCATGATGGACATAGCTTTGGAGGAGACTCCTGTGTCGGGGTGCACTTGCTTCAGTACCTTGTAGATGTAGATGCTGTAGCTTTCCTTCCTCCTGCGCTTCTTCTTCTTGTCACCCTTGGCAATGGCCTTCTGGGCCTTTCCAGCCTTCTTGGCAGCCTTTCCGGAAGTTTTGGGAGGCATGGCGGCACAGTTACTCGTGGCGCGGAGCGAGAGAATTGAAAACTGATTGATGATTATATGGAGAGAAGAGAGCAGTGGCTCTGAGAGTGGGAGAAGGGTATAGTACAAGGTAAAGTTTAGAAGTGGGAAGTAGAGGAGAAGGTTAACAGCAGGTGGGCTATCCACCTTGCGGAGACGAGTTTTTTTGTCTTCCGTAACTGTGCTGCGTTGAGAGGTTCTTGGGGTTAGGGAAGGCCGGTCTCAGCCAAGCTAAGCTAGGTTGTTCTAAGGTGTCCTGAGGGCATATTTTGTTAGGGGGGGTCTCTCCAGGTCCTTGTGGCACTGGAGGGATGATCCCCATCTTTTAGTTATTTTTATTGTTATTTCTTATTGGTATTTTGTTATTATTTTGTATATAGAGGCTCTGGTTCTTCGTTATCATTTTTCCTGCTTCTAGGCCACCATCCGTGCGATGTGTTGTTGTTTTCCTCAATTAGTTGGTTTAGTATGGGATCCTGTTCTTGCTGGATTTTTTCCCATATTACATTTGCTTGGGTGTGTATTCTGATGTTGAGTGGGTCTATGCCGTGTTCTGTGTGTATGTCTTGTACTGTTTGTGTGTATGGTGGTTGGTGTTTTGCTGCTCTTCTGAGGGCTATATTTTGCACTGCTTGATATTTGAGTTGATTGGTTCTTGAGATTGTGTTCAGAGGTATCGGGGGGTATTCTAAGTGTGGTCTGATCAGTGCTTTGTATAGGTGCAATTGCGTGTTGGTTTCCAATTGGCGGAATCTTTTGAGCTTAGTAAGTTGTGATCTTGCCTTAGCTAATCTTTCGTTAATGTGGGGTGTTATTCCACATCTGGATATCTTGAGTCCTAATGTTTTTCCCTTGGCAGCGTATGGTATTTGTTGGTTATTAACAATAATAGGGAATGGTTTTGTTTTTGCGATGTGAATTATTTGGAGTTTTTGTACATTGGTTTTTATCTTCCATTTACGTTCATAGTCGTTTATTACCTCTATTTCTCTGCATGTTCTAATAGCCATCATTTGTTTGGACTTTCCCGGGTACCTGACTATCTGTGTTACATCGTCTGCGTAAGCGATGTATTCTGATTGACGTGGTTGCGGCATATCTGCCGTGTATACAGTGTATAACGTCGGCGATATATTACTGCCTTGGGGAACTCCGCTATGAAGGATGAAGGTTTGTCCTAGATGGTTGTCGATTATTAATTTGGCCTGTCTGTTATCTAAAAAATTACATAATAGTGCTGTGATATTGGTAGGCATGTCCAATTTGATTATTTTTAACTTCAATCCTTCATGCCACACTTTGTCAAATGCTTTTGAAACATCTCTCAGAATTATGTTGCATTGGTCTCTGTTACTTGCAGCATTTGCAATTGATTCATATATTAGAGCTATTGCTGTGTTGGTTCCTCGGTGTTTTCGAAAGCCGTGCTGTCTCGGGTTATATTTGTTTTCTTGGTCTAGAAAATTTCTCAGTCTGTTGTTGATTATTTTTTCCAATATTTTACCAGGTGTTTCCAATAATGATATAGGTCTGTAGTTTTCTGCTTGAGTATGGTTCTTTCCTGCTTTCGGAATGAGTCTGATTTTGGCTAATTTAAATTTGGTAGGGAAAAAGCCAGTTGCAAGTGAGGCATTGTATATATTTTTGAGCTGTTCGATCATAGACTGAGGAATGTTTTGAAGTACGATTTTATTAATTTGGCTTATGCCAGGTGCTTTATTCTTGAAACTTGCAATTGTTTTTGCAATATCATTTTTAGTTAATGGGGCAATTATTGGGTTGTTTATGTCTAATAAGTCGAGGTTGATTTTATTGGTAGGTTTCCATTTCTCTGTGTTCTGGCTCAAATATGTTTTAGTTGCCTGTTCTGTTTCTTGGCAGAAGCTTCTATTGTCTTCGTCATTTATTCTGAATATGTTCTTCCAGAATTCTCTAAATATTGGTTCTTTATCGTGTGGTTCTGTTACCTTTCTACCGTTTTTGTCCTTTATGTAGCTAGTTTCTTCCGAGTTTGTTCCCATTAGGTTTTTTATTTTCTTCCAGAATGCTTTTGGATTTTTGTAGTCTGCTTGTGTATCCTGGATCAGCTTGTTCCATGTTTCATTGTGTTTGTTCTTGCTTATGTCTTTCAGTTCTTCTTTTAGATTCCTGTATAATATTGTGGTGTCATTGCTCCACCCGTGTGTTTTGGTGTATTCATATAGATTGGTGAATCTAGTTTGGATCATTTTCTCTTCATGTGTTAATTGTGCATGTGGTAATGTACGGTATGTTGTTTTTGGAATGTTGTTTTCCATTGCTGTTGTTACTTCTTTGTACCATGTATCCAGTGAATTATCAATCTCTGTTGTGTCTTTGTTGTGTAGGAGTGTTGGTTCGTTGTTGCTAAGTTCCGATTTAAAATTTTCCCAATTTGCTTTATTGAGTGAAAATCTTGGGATTGATGGGATTTGTATCGGGGATGTGGATAAAGTTGCAATTATGGGTAGATGATCACTGGTTGTTGTTGGTCCCGCTTTTAGATGTACGTTTAGATGGTGATGTCTATTGGTTAAAACAATGTCTGGTTTTCCAGTGTTGCCGGCTGATATGTAAGTTGCGAAGTCGGGCCCGAGGTGTGTTATTGTCCCGTGATCGATGAGAGCATGGAGGATTTTTCCTCCTGGGTTTCTGACATTGTTTCCTAAGGTTGTGTGTTTTGCATTGAGGTCTCCTATGAAGTATGCTGGATTGTTTTGCCTCATTAGTTTTAAGATGTCCCCTGTAGGAAATATTGGTCTTCTGAATGTTAAATATGAAGTTCCGATGGTTATTGGCCCTCTTGTTGTATTTACTTCGGCTGCCAGAAAGTTACTTTGAAAATTGTCAATGATTTTATATTGTATGTTGCGTTTTATGGCAATTGCTATGCCATCATGTGGTTCGTTGTGTATGTTCATTTGATGTACATGGTAGTTAAAGATCTTGATTTTTTCACTATTTTTCCTACCATGTGCGTTGATGAGAATGATGTCAGGGTCTAATGTGCTGTATATGTTGGTGAGTTCTGATTTCCTTACCGAATTCCAGGCTAGGACGTTGTGTTGGATTATCTTTAATGTTTTGTTTTGAGTAGTCGTGGGTCCCGAGAACTTGGTGTAGGGTGTCTGCTGGCTCGTATATCTCCTGGCGAGTGTCCACTCCTTTCCTCCTTCAATCCCGTTCTGATTTTCTTAAATTTAATTGCATCTACTCTTTCAATTCTATTGTATTTGGTGTTAATAAGTCCTGCATTTATCAGTTGTTCTATGTAGGATTCTTCTACCCTATCATCTTCGTAGGTAACTTTTACTGTGCCTTCCTCTATTTCCTGGAGAAGTCTGTCATTTGTTATTGTAGGTGGTGTGTTAACTGAGTAGAATCGGATGCCGATTTCGTTGCCAAATTCTTCTGGTTGCACATCACTTGATGAGGGTGGGGGGGCACGAAGGCCAGGTAGGGATTCTTTACTAGTTTTCGGTTTGGTTGGGTCAGCTTTTGCAGGTTTTAATTTCTCTGCTTGCTGAGTTGTGGAACCTGATGATTTGCGGCGTGATGTGGTGTGGTGTGGTGTGACTGCTTGGGTGATAGGGTCTGTTTCCATGATGGTTTCTTCTGTGTCTAGTTTAGTTATGTGCTTCTGTGCTTTTGTTACTCCCAGGCTACTCTCTGTGACAATTTTAAATATCTCTGTTGAGGGGGCGTCGTCCGGAAAATTCACCTCCGGTAGATTGTTTGCAGCAAACATTTCTCTGATCGTTTTTCCGAAGCTTCCTGGTTCTGCAATGTTGTTAAGGTGTGCATGGATGATACTTGCTAGGATTGTGAAAGGTAATCCTTCACTTAGATTGAGGTATGTCGGTTGCATGATGGGATTTTCTTTAGTTTTATTTAGGACTTTGGTAGTGGTGTCTTGTAGCTTTGCGATTGCTGCGTATGTTTTGTTGGGGTCTGTTTCAATCTTCTTATTTGTCCTTTCTTTTTCTCTCAGGTTTTTGATTATGTCTTTCCTTATGGGACAACGCGCTGCTAGTGTTCGGTGTTCCCCATCACAGTTCAGGCATTTGGGGTTATCTTTGTTGCAGCATTCTCTGAAAGTATGGCCCTCTGATGCACATTCGGAGCAGATCTTCTTGTCCTTTAGTGGACAATTTATGGCTAGATGATTATATTTATAACAGTTCCAGCACGGTGTTATTGTAAAAAATTCCTCCTGCTCAATTTGATACTTTGTGAGATGGTAGTGGGAAATACAGAGTCCATTCTCTAGGGCTTTTTGTGCCATGGAGATCTCTGCAAACCTGACCTTCATCATGGTAGGGGCACCAGGCATTAGCACAACCTCTTCAACTCTGGCCCATGTGTTCTTTTCTTCTATATTATTGGCAATATTCCTTGGTGATTGTACCAGTATGTCCTTATCAACCCTTTTAATTACTATGGATTTTTTGGCTCGTAGTTGTGGTGGTATTACAATTTCGAACCCTTGTTCTTCTAATTTCTTTGTTGATTCAACAGACAGCATGTTATCTACATCTTTTTCTTCGAGGCAAAGGACTATGTAGGAGTCCTTTGTTTCGATTAGCGCGGCGAATTTGATGTTTAGCTGGGCACACAGTAGTATGCCCAGTTCCTCCTTGCGTTTTTCGGATACGCCCCCCAAGAGGGAGCGTACCCGTATCCTGTTTCCAGTTGTCCTAGTCATTGCTTAATTCGTTTTCCGTGGCATCAGTCTTGTTGTAGTTTTTTTACCGGCACCCTACCTATTCCAGGCGAGCAACCTAAACACAGGAATTACAGCACTCCCCACCGCCACTTGCTGGTCGAGTGGTCGTGGAGTGGTTCCTGTGTCACTCACCCAGAAGCCCCGTTAGGGGAGCCTATATCCCTATTGTTGGTGATGTGCTCACTTATAGACGTGAGCTTAAAGTGTACCTATTAGGGGAAGGGTGGAGGATTAAGGATTGCGACCCCCTTCCTAGGTGGAACACGCACGATCACGGTTTCCCAGGAAGGCTCGGCGGAGGGGGGGGGGGTTCTGCTCCTACCCCCTTTCGTGTTCACAATCTCCTACCGTGGAGGTGAACAGTTACAGGGGGGACCCAAGGACGAATACACCTCTAGGGTGCAGGTCCCCAGGCCAGAGCGAAAAAGAAGGAAGATCAAGGAGAAATAGCCAAGGGTGCAAGTGCACCAGTGGGATCGCGGCCCGAGTCCGCTACGGAAAACCGTTACAGATCTCCCAGTCAGGGCCGCCTCTGATCAGGAGTCACCCCTGATCAGTAGGGAGGCACAGAAAGGGCGTTGTCTGGAACGAGCTTCCCGGTTGTGTGAAGTGATGGTAATGAGGTTGATGTTGAAGTTATAGTGCAGTTTGTCGAAAGTAAGAGATAGGCTGGCTGGCTTTGCAGTGAGCGGTCTAGAAAGACGTCCGTTCAGCGGGACGCTCAGGAGCAGACTGTTGAAAACTGGCCCGACTAACTTTTCCTTATATACCGAGCGGGCCGCTCAGGATCAGACTGGCTGCAGCTACGGCTCTCTGACATTGGTTGGGTCCGCGAGACGGCCACCTGGCCTGATCCTGAGCTTGGTATAAAAGACCAAGGTGGCGGGCGGAAATTTAACTCCTATCACGAAAAGCAGCAGCAGCAACATGTCAGGACGCGGCAAGGGAGGCAAAGTGAAGGGCAAGTCAAAGTCCCGTTCTAGCAGGGCCGGACTCCAGTTCCCCGTGGGTAGAATCCACCGTCTCTTGCGTAAGGGCAACTATGCTGAGCGCGTTGGTGCAGGTGCCCCTGTGTACCTTGCAGCCGTCATGGAGTACCTGGCAGCAGAAGTGCTCGAGCTGGCCGGTAACGCCGCACGCGACAACAAGAAGACCCGCATTATCCCGCGTCATCTTCAGCTTGCCATTCGCAATGACGAGGAGCTGAACAAGCTCCTGTCTGGAGTCACCATTGCCCAAGGGGGTGTCCTTCCTAACATCCAAGCTGTGCTCCTCCCCAAGAAGACAGAGAAGAAATAAGAACCCAAGGTTCGTTCACACAAGACAACCTAACCAAACAGGCTCCTTTCGGAGCCACAGGATATCACTTAAAGAGAGAAATATACGACATCAACGATTTGCAGGATAACACTCTGTGGAAATTGAGTGTAAATGTTTTAGAATGGTGTAGATGTGAAGGGCGGTTGTGGGGGCCTGGGGTGGGGGACTTAAACGGGACTTAGAAGGGCGCAAGAAGCAGCAGCAGCAGCAGCAGCAGCAGCCAGGGAGGCGACCTTATTTTCAGTCAGGTTCATACACAAATAAATACATCAGATTCATTGACAGTACAGTACACATTTACCAGTGTGGGCTAGCCAATTTGGGATAAAGAGCAAGAATGTAATGTCCTCAATGAAGTAATGACATAGTTCAAGATACAATAAGTGAGGTGGCCTGAAGTCTTTGACAGTGTCCCATTCAATAATATAGTAGTGCTTTAAAGGTGTATCACCAAGTTTACATGCTGAGTGTTCCGGTATGGGTACAGCGTTACTAACTAGCCAGATGTGTCTGTATCCTAACCTAATTCTGGCCACGACTACATCACACAGGCAGGCAGGAGCAAGTTGTTTGGACACTCTTCCTAGCCCCCTTGGTCCCTGTTCCCCTACCTACTGTAGCAGTAAGTAGGTACCTGTTGTAAATCGAAAGGTTGCCAATTCGTATTCAGGGAAAGTTGTTGGAGCTTCTAAACTTGAACTGACACAATCCGAGGAGTGGTGACCCGAGGATCACATACACTATCTCTCCCACTACAAATCCCTTCCTAACCTCCTGCTCCTTCCTATGTCCTCCCAAAATTGAACCATGCTATCGCAAAGGTAATAATACAGGTAGAGACAACAACATATTTTCCTATTGTCTTAGTATATATTAATAACAGAAACGCTGCCGCCATCCCGGAGGCTTTACATTGTCTCACTGTTCATTCCCTCCACAATTCTTCCTCGTACTTCTTCTTCTTCTTCTTCTTCTTCTTCTTCTTCTTCTTCTTCTTCTTCTTCTTCTTCTTCTTCTTCTTCTTCTTCTTCTTCTTCTTCTTATTGTTAACTATTATTTATTATTATTATTCTTTATTATTGTACCTTCTTATTATTTCTTCTTCTTCTTCTTCTTCTTCTTCTTCTTCTTCTTCTTCTTCTACTTCTTCTTCTTCTTCTTCTTCTTCTTCTTCTTCTTCTTCTTCTTCTTCTTCTTCTTCTTCTTCTTCTTCTTCTTCTTCTTCTTCTTCTTCTTCTTCTTCTTCTTCTTCTTCTTCCATCAATACTTTATTAACGGTGTATGTAAGTTTCACCATGTTTTGCACTACAGCGGTAGAGCAAAGTATATTTTGTTAGCAATAAACCAAAAGCATATTTTATGGCCTAATCATCACTACATAGAACACCACCCATAAAGCATGATACTAGTAGACCACAAAAACTGCTATAAAACCCCAAAGCATATTTTATTGCCTAATCATCACTACATAGAACACCACTCATAAAGCATGATACTATTAGACCACAAACTGCTATAAACCCCAATAATATACTATACTAGTGACTCTAATTGTGTTACCCAATATTATACGAAATAATACTATAAAACATAATAATAAACACACTAATAGTGTATATTAGTTGAATGCACAATCTGATGAGAAGTCAAAAAAAAAAAAAAAAAAAATAGCAACAACCTAGAAAGAGTGTAGAGTATTTTTGTGCAAACTATTATACTAGTAGATGGTCTAAGATAACTGTATGTGAAGGAAAAGGTGTGCTCTCCACTCAAACTTTCTTTTTATGAAATCTCCTACTCCCCAGCTGAGCGGTACGCCCAATGGGAAACAAAACGTGGCACATAACACGCCGCCCGCCAGCTCTGGCTCGGTGAATAGGAATCAGTAATCGGGCGGAGTATAAACAACACCGCCGCCAATGTGCTCCTCCCATCTCTGAGGAAATCTGGCGGGCAACTTAGTATTATATTAGCATGTAATAATAATAACAATAATAATAATAATAATACTACTACTACTAATAATAATAATAATAATAATAATAATAATAATATTAATAATAATAATATTAATAATAATAACATGCAATTTCATTTTATAACACATACTAACAAAATAGTGTATAGCCTACTATACTTAACTATAATAGGTTAGGTTGCGTAGGAGGATCTAAAAAGTACAGTAGTATACACACACACACACACACACACACACACACACACACACACACATACATATAGACAACAAACTAAATTAGAAACCACACGTCAGTGAAGTTATCAAATCCTCCAGTTTCCGTCTCCACCTCCTACGCCGACTCAAGTCCCTCGGTGGTCCTGCACACGAGCTCCTCAGTGTTTACACAACATTCATACTTCCCAAGCTCACCTATGCCTCCTCCACCTGGTCTTCCTCCCTAAATGCCACACAACGTAAACACCTCGAAAAAGTGCAAAAGAGGCCATGCAAGATTATTCTCTACCCTTCCTACTCCACATATCAAGAAGCGCTCAACACACTGACCCTTTAGACTCTCACTGACCATCACCACGACCTCATCTGCAAATTTGGTAAGAAGCTTCTACACCATCCCCGACACCGGCTCCTACTACCACCTGAGATCCCTAGTCCGAGAATTGCTCTTCGACACCACAACCGCATCCAGCCCAGCCCATACGTGCACGAACTGATCGCTATAAGAACAGCCCAGTCCCAACCATTGTAAAAATTATCGATAACTTGTAATAAATCAGTGTACTCACTCCCAGTAAACACTACTCCTTGCACTGTCACTATGTTGAAATGAACTGTAGTTTGAGCTTTTCCCCAGCTAGTTATTATATGTCTTATTTGTGTCACTCATGTTACTTGTATATTATTTGTAATTCGTAACCCATTCCCCAAATATGTAACTGTATATTTTCAGTCTTCTGGCTGCCAAGCTCTTTCAATAAACCCGTTAATTATTATTATTATTATTATTATTTATATGTTGGCCCATACCAACTCACTCCCCTGAACCCTCCCCCCCAGCGGACTATCAACAAGTTCTTGCCATAAGGTACTATCTCATTTGGCCAAGGAATGGAACCAGTGATGAATAGTGGTGAACAGTGCTTAACTCAGTGAAAAACAACTCGGCAGTTGAGTCTTACCCAAGCTAGCTAACCACCTTCACACAGTGAGGTCCCAGGTACCCAGTTATACTTCCCCTGAGACTCCACGATAGAGAGGCCTGGGACCACACCTCACCCACTTGAATGAGTGAGTCATGTCGACCACGTGGTGTCCCCCAGATGCTACGACAACACGTAGTGAATGTTTTGCTACAGCATCATCATGTGAATTTCCTCATAACACCATCTGTGAGGTAACTGCTACATCATCAGGCCCCTCATAACGCCATCTGTGAGGGAGTTACTACACTACGTGTCTGGTGTTCAACATCTCACCTTACATGATCTACGCGTGCAAACATGAATCTGTATGTTCACTGTGTGCTCCTTCACCTTTCTCTAATGAGGGCTTTTGTTAAACCACCAATTTATGATGTACTAAGTCATTTGTGTCCAATGTATACTTTCGAAAAGCCCTTGTTTGGGGAAGGTAGGAGAGAGTAGTCGTCATTATTGTCCAAGCCACATTATTTATTTCTATATATAAGTAATGCAGGCTGGTTTTTAAATACCTCAATCCCCTAACGGTGCCGTTTGTATAGTAAGAAATACCGAAGCCATACAGTACAACACCAGCGAATATGAAGTATCACTGTAACCGGCAACTGTTACTCACTCATACCTACATACATATATAGAGTCTTTACAGAATGATAGCAGACACGAGGAAGACGAACAACAAGAGGAGAAGAGTTAGAAGAAAATCAACTTCAAGCTAAGAAGAAGAATACCAAGACATTTCCTCCAAACAAGAAAACAACACACACAATCAAGCCGACCAAACACTGAGAAACCATGGCGGAACCCAACATGCACCGGACGCTTGACCTGACTCTATCCTGCCGCATCCAGGCGAGTTGCTGCTTAAAGTCCCTCACGCAAGCGCTGTTTAGCCACTGCACCTATTCTATCCTCCTAAAATTCACTTCAATCCCCCCCCGCCACTAGCATGTTATGTATGTATGTATGTATGTATGTATGTATGTATGTATGTATGTATGTATGTATGTATGTATGGATGAATGAATGATAACTGCAACTTTGTGTATTAAAACTCATTACTCTTACCGAAGTAATATAGTGCGTGGTTATGTTATGTCATGTTAGGATAGATTATAAACTACATTGGGTTACATTTCGTGAGGTTCGGTGACGCTACAGGAAGTTAGGTGAGGTACCTGGAGGTTAGGTGAATGTTGACTGACTGACTGACAATTATTAGGAAGTGGTTCCAACACGTTCACGCACAACCTATACTCATACCACAAGTCCAGAATTAGAGAGGATCATGTGATTGGATATATTTTCAACGATTTACTCAGTGTCTAACCAACTCTTTAGCGATTTAAATGTGGACCTAAAATTAGGTCCGTATATTTGTTTGTCGTGGTGGTGGTGGTGGTGTGCGCCCGTCCATCAGGTTGATTAACCACCAAAACCATAAAGGGTGCGGCCCTGCCGTTTCAGGGCATACACCACATCCATGGCGGTGACGGTCTTCCTTTTTGCGTGCTCGGTGTAGGTGACGGCGTCACGGATGACGTTCTCCAGAAACACCTTGAGGACGCCGCGGGTCTCCTCGTAGATAAGGCCGGATATACGTTTAACCCCTCCACGCCGAGCTAGACGACGAATGGCGGGCTTGGTGATACCCTGGATGTTGTCACGAAGCACCTTACGATGACGCTTGGCGCCACCCTTTCCAAGTCCCTTGCCTCCTTTGCCTCGTCCAGTCATGTTGTTGTGGATGCTACTACAGGTGGTCCTGGTGTGGCTTCGCCCACGGTTTGGTGGGAGTAGGTGGCGTGCTGTGGACGCAGCGGTAGTATCGTTCATCCAAGGCCGTCCCTCCCTCTTGGAGGTGGGGCGTAGCTTGCGGATGACGCATGCGGCACTCGTGGCCAATGAGGTGGCCACTGAGGTGGAGAATGTCTGTATATAAGCCCGCCCGCCTGCCGGGCCGCCACTCATCACATCGCTCCTGAACGAAGAAGACCTCTCAACAAGACCTCCTGCTGGACC
>NW_024726226.1:0-11111 GCF_018991925.1 Homarus americanus | reverse complement strand
CGCTAACTTCTGTAACACATCACAATTAGCACGTTCAAGGTACATCGCAATTTTGTTTCCTCTCTACCGGAACATCACACTATTAATAAATTCAATAAAACTCACACAGCAATGTTCACAGCAAGATCACAACGCCTTTCACGGAACATCACACTGTCGCTAACTTCGTAACATCACACTGTTAACTATCATTGCTATAAGAGATTACACTGTTTCTTCTGAACATCACATCGTCACAATCTCTTGTAACATCACACACTGTTAACAACTGCTAGTAAGATCACACTGTTTCTTCTACTGGAAACATCATTAATTATTATTAACTACTGTAATATCACATCATAATAACCGTTAGAAGATCACACTGTTTTCTACTAACATCGCCACCACATTAACTACCGTAATATCACACTGTTAACAATCGCTGGCAAGGATCACACTACTTCTTCACTGGAACATCATACCGTTATCAACTGCCATAGATCACACTGCTTTCGTCGAACATCAAGCACTGTTAACAATCAAGCAGAAGATCACAATTGCTCTCTACTGGAAATACACTGTCGCCAAATTCTGCATCGCCAATTGCCAACAACTGCTATAAGATCAACAATCGCTTCTCTTACTGGAACATCGCTAATCGTCGCCAACTTCTGCAACATCACATCACAATGGCGCTATACATTCCACGATCTTTCTACTAACACTGCACTTTAATACTAACTTCTGTGTAACATCACACTGTTAGCAACCGCGTAAGATCACACTGTTTCTACCAGCCACCACACTGTCGCTAACTTCTGTAATACCAATTGTTAACAACTGCTATAAGATCACTGTTTCTTTCATCGAACATCACATCGTCGCTAACTTCTGTAATATCACACCACAATAATGTTCACATAAGACTCCACTGTTTCTCTCTTTACTGGAACATCACATCACAATAACTGCTATAAGACGCACGTTTCTAAAACAACATCACACTATTACTAACTACTGTAATATCACACTGTTAACAAATTGCAAGACTACTGTTTTCTCAAGGAACATCACACTTTCGCTAACTTCATACATCACACTGTTAACAACTGCTATAAGATCACACTGTTTCCTCTCTCTACCGAAATAACGCACGCAACTTCTGTAACACTATTGACTGTAACAACTGCCATAAGATCACACTACTTTTCTGTTTGACTAATGCCACTTATTATTTAATCATCGTAATATCACACTGTTAACAATCAGTTATAAGATCGCCACTGTTTCCTTCTACCGGAACATCACACCGCGCTAACTTCTGTAAATATCACTGTTAACAACTGCCAGTAAGATCACACTCAGCCATTTCTACTGGAACATCGCACTGTCGCTTAACTTCTGGTAATAATGTAGACCAGCAACAACTGCTATGCGATCACACTGTTTCCTTCTACTGAAATATCGCCACTGTTAATAAACTGCTATAAGATCACACTGTTTCTCTACTGAACATCACACTGTCGCTAACTTCGTAACATCACACCGTTAACAACCGCTATAAGACTTCCGCACCGTTTCTCAATGAACACTACACTATTACTAATCACTGTAATATCGTTAATGTTAACAACTGCTATAAGGATCGCACTGTTTCTCTACTGGAACATCATCACACTATTACTAACCACCGTAATATCACACTACAATTAAACTGCCATAAGATCACACTGTTTCTACTAAACACTACACTGTTAATAACTGCTATAAGATCACACTGTTTCTACTGAACATCACACTGGTGTTAACAACTGCTATAAGATCACACTGTTTCCTCTTTACCGGGAACATCATACTGTCGCCAACTTCAACATCACACCGTTAACAACTGCCAAGATCACATCGTTTCACTGAACATCACATCGTCGCTAACTTCGTAACATCACACTGTTACGCTATAAGATCACACCGATTCCTTCTACTAAAATATCACACTAATACTAACTTCTGTAACATCACACTGTTAACAACTGTTAAGTAAGATCACACTGTTTCCTTCATCAAATACACTGTCGCTAACTTCTGTAACATCACACCGTTAACAACCAAGCATAAGATCGCCCGTTTCTTCACTGGAACATCACACTGTCGCTAACTTCTTAATATCACACTTCGTTAACAATCACAGGAAGATCACACTGTTTCCTCTCATCAAACATCACACTGCTAACAACTGCATAAGATCACACCGTTTTGTACTGAACATCACACATTATTAACTAGCCAGCTATCACACTGGCATCAACTGCTATAACATCACACTGCTTCCTTCTGCTGGTTTATCACACTTTCGCTAACTTCTAACATCACACTGTTAACAATCATGTAAGATCACATTGCTCTTCATTGGGAACATCACACTACGCTAACTTCGTACAACATCGTTAATTGCACAAACTTATAAGATCACACTCTGTTTCTTCTTTCTTACCGACCATCACACCATTACTAACTACCGTGAATATCGCTACCAGCAATTAACTGCTATAAGATCACACTACTTTCTACTTGAACATCACACTGTCGCTAACTTCTGTAACATCACAATGCCAATAAACTACATCACATCGTTTAATTTTCTACTGAACATCACACTGTCGCTAACTTCTGTAACATCAGACCGTTAACAACTGCTATAAGATCACACTGTTTCACTGGAACATCACACTGTTAACAACTGCTATAAGATCGCTAATGTTTCCTTCACTGAACATCACACTGCCGCTTAACTTCTGTAACATCGTTAATAAATTGCCATAAGATCACACTCGCTTCTCTTCACTGAACATCACCACTGTCGCTAACTTCTGTAAACATCACAATGCTAATAACTACTTCATAAGATCACACTGTTTCTCACTGGAACATCACACTGTCGCTAACTTCTGTAATATCACATTGTTAACCGTTAAGTAACATTACACTTTCATTAACTGCAGTAACATCACACTGTTAACAATTGCTATAAGATCACACTGTTTCCATCTACTGAACATCAATAATCGTCACAACTGCAACATCACACTGTTAACAACTCAGTTATAAGATCATTTCATTGGAACACTCACACTTGTCGCTAACTTCGTCATATCACACTGTTAATAACTGCTATAAGATCACACTGTTTCCTTCACTACCATCACACTGTCGCTAACTTCGTAATATCACACTAGCAACAACTGCCATAAGATCACACCGTTTCCTTCTCTACCGGAACATCACACATACATTAACTACTGTACATCACATCAGCAACGCTATAAGATCACACCGTTTTCTATCAGAACATCACACTGTCGCTAATTCTTCTGTAACATCGTCACAATTAACCGCCATAAGATCTACCATTTCTCATCGAAACATCACACCGCTAACTTCTGTAGTTATCACATCACAACAACTGCTATAAGTAAGATCACACTGTTTCTCTCTACTGACATCTACACTTCGTTAACAACCGCTATAAGATCACACTGTTTCTACTGGAACATCAACATACACTATTATTTCAACTACCGTAACATCACACCGTTAACAACTGCTATAAGATCAATTGCTCTTCGCTAAAATCACACTGGTTCTAACTTATAACTTCACACTGTTAACAACTGCTATGAAGATCACTGTTTCTTCATCAACATCACATCACACACCACGTAAATACTCACACCGTTAACAACTGCCATAAGATCACAATCAGTTTCTCACTGGTTACACGCACTGCTTCAACCGTAACATCACACTCCGTTAGCAACTGGCTATAAGATCACACTACTCTTTCTACTGAACATCACACTGTCGCCAACTTCTTGCAATGCCACTGTTTAACAACTGCCATAAGACTCACCGTTTCCTTCTACTGAACATCACAACAGCAACAACTGCCAGTAAAGACGCACTGTTTCCTTCTCATCAAACATCGTTAACACATTAACTAATGTAACATCGTAATAATTGCTAATAACTGCTATAAGATGAATGTTTCTTCATTGAACATCACACTTTCAAGCAACTTCGGTATTTATCACACTGTTAATAACTGCTATAAGATCACATCGTTTCTACTGGAACATCACACTGTCGCTAACTTGTAACATCACACTGTTAATAATCACAGTAAGATCACACTGTTTCCTTCACGGGAACATCACACTAACAACTGCTAAGTAAGATCACACTGTTTCCTTCTCATTTGCTGGAACATCACATCTGTCGCTAACTTCTAACATCACACTGTTAACAACTGCTATAAGATCACACTGTTTCCTTCTACTGGAACATCACACTGTCGCTAACTTCTGTAACATCACACTGGTAACAACTGCTATAAGATCACACTGTTTCCTTCTACTGGACCATCACACTATTACTAACTACTGTAATATCACACTGTTAACAACTGCTATAAGATCACACTGTTTCCTTCTACTGGAACATCACACTGTCGCTAACTTCTGTAACATCACACTCTTAACAACTGCTATAAGATCACACTGTTTACCTTCTACTGGAACATCACACTGTCGCTAACTTCTGTAACATCACACTGTTAACAACTGCTATAAGATCACACTGTTTCCTTCTACTGGAACATCACACCAGCTAACAACTGCTATAGTGATCACACTGTTTCCTTCTACTGGAACATCATTAATGTCGCTAACTTCTGTAATATCACACTGTTAACAACTGCTATAAGATCACACTGTTTCCTTCTACTGGAACATCACACTGTCGCTAACTTCTGTAACATCACACTGTCGCTAACTTCTGTAACATCACACTGTCGCTAACTTCTGTAACATCACACTGTTAACAACTACTATAAGATCACACTGTTTCCTTCTACTGGAACATCACACTGTCGCTAACTTCTGTAATATCACATTGTTTTCAACTGCTATAACATTACACTTTTACTAACTACAGTAACATCACACTGTTAACAACTGCTATAAGATCACACTGTTTCTTCTACTGGAACATCACACTGTCGCTAACTTCTGTAACATCACACTGTTAACAACTGCTATACGATCACACTGTTTCCGTCTACTGGAACATCACTCTGTCGCTAGCTTCTGTAACATCACACTGTTAACAACTGCTATAAGATCACACTGTTTCCTTCTACTGGAACATCACACTGTCGCTAACTTCCGTATTATCACACTGTTAACAACTGCTTAAGATCACACTCTTTCCTTCGACTGGAACATCACTCTATTACTAACTATGGTAATATCACACTGTTAACAACTGCTATAAGATCACACTGTTTCCTTCTAATGGAACATCACACTGTCGCTAACTTCTGTAACATCACACTGTTAACAACTGCTATAAGATCACACTGTTTCCCTCTACTGGAACATCTCACTGCCAACTTCTAATATCACACACTGTTAATAACTGCTATAAGATATTAATCGTTTCTACTGAACATCAAGAATTGTTAACAAATTGCCAAGATTCTAATTGTTTCCTTTCTACTGAACATCACACGTCGCTAACTTCTCTGTAACATCACACTGTTATAAATCAAGCAAGATCACACTGTTTCTCTACTTCGGAACATCATACCACGCTAACTTCTGTAACATCACACTGTTAACAACTGCTATAAGATCACACTGTTTCCTTCTACTGAATACACGTTAACAACTGCTATAGCATCACACTGCTTCTACTGGAACATCATCACACTATTACTAACTACTGTAATATCATTAATTGCCAATTAAAACTGCAGATGATACTGTTTTCTATACCGAACACATCACACTTTCGCTAACTTCTTTGGTAGGCTACCAATAACTGTTAATAACTGCTATAAGATCGCACTGCTCTTCTTACTGAACATCACACTGTCGCTAACTTTCGTAACATCACATCGTTAATAATTGCTATAAGATCGTTACTGTTTCCTTCTACTGGAACATCACACTGTTACCAAATCACAGAAGATCACACTGCTCTCTCACTGGGAACATCACACTATTACTAACTATCACACACATCACAACAAATCTCATAAGATCACACCACTTCTTCTACTGGAACATCACACAACTATGTAACATCAGTTAACAACTCAAGTATGTATCTACACTGTTTCCTTCATTGACCATCACACTATTACTTAATCATTGTAATATCACACTGTTAACAACTTGCCATAAGATCACACTGTTTCCTTTATTGGAACATCACACTGCCGCTAACTTCTGTAACATCACACTGTTAAGCAAATCACATAAGATCACACCGTTTACCTCTACTGGAACATCTACACTACGTTAACTTCAACATCACACTGCTAATAATCACAGGTAAGATCACACTGTTTCACTGAACATCACTGTTAACAACTGCTATAAGATCACACTGTTTCTTTCTACTAAACATCACACACTGCTGCCACCCTCTAAAACATCACACTGTTAACAACTGCTATAAGATCACACTGCTTCTCATTGAACATCACACTACAAGCACTTCTGTAATATCACACTGCACAATTGCTATAAGGATCACACTGTTTCTCTTTACTGGAAACATCACACTGTTAACAACTGCTATAAGATCACACTGTTTCCTTTGTACTTTGAACATCACACTATTACTAACTACTGTACATTTCCACACTGTTAACAACTGCTATAAGATCACACTGTTTTCATGGAAATATCACACTTTCGCTAACTTCTGTAACATCACACTGTTAATAACTGCTATACATCACACGCCTTCTCATTGAAATATCACACTGTCGCTAACTTCTGTAACATCACACTGGTAACAATTGCTATAAGATCACACTGTTTCTTCTGCTGACCATCACACTATTACTTAACTACTGTAATATCACACTGTTAACAATTCGCTATAATATCACACTGTTTCTACTGGAACATCACACTGTTAAGAACTGCTATAAGATCACACTGTTTACCTTCTACTGGAACATCACACTGTCGCTAACTTGCAACATCACACTGTTAACAACAGCTTTAAAGATCACAATGCCTTTCTACTGGAACATCACACTGCTAATAACTGCTATAGATCACACTGTTTTCTACTGGAACATCACACTGTCGCTAACTTCTGTAACATCACACTGTTAACAAATCAAGGTAAGATCAATAATTGTTTCATCTTCTACTGAACATCACACTGTCGCTAACTTCTGTAACATCACACTGTTAACAACAGCTATGATCACACTCGTTTCATCAAACATCACACTGTTACCAATTGCTATAAGACTTCAATTGCTTCTTCACGGAACATCACACGTCATGAATCTCTGGAACATCACACTGTTAACAACTGCTATAAGATCACACTGTTTCCTTCTACTGGAACATCACACTGTCGCTAACTTCTGTAACATCACACTGTTAACAATTGCTATAAGATCACACTGTTTCCTTCTACTGGAACATCACACTGTCGCTAACTTCTGTAATATCACATTGTTTTCAACTGCTATAACATTACACTTTTACTAACTACAGTAACATCACACTGTTAACAACTGCTATAAGATCACACTGTTTCCTTCTACTGGAACATCACACTGTCGCTAACTTCTGTAACATCACACTGTTAACAACTGCTATAAGATCACACTGTTTCCTTCTACTAGAACATCACACTGTCGCTAACTTCTGTCACATCACACTGTTAACAACTGCTATAAGATCACACTGTTTCCTTCTACTGGAACATCACACTGTCGCTAACTTCTGTAACATCACACTGTTAACAACTGCTATAAGATCACACTGTTTCCTTCTACTGGAACATCACACTATTACTAACTACTGTAATATCACACTGTTAACAACTGCTATAAGATCACACTGTTTCCTTCTACTGGAACATCACACTGTCGCTAACTTCTGTAACATCACACTGTTAACAACTGCTATAAGATCACACTGTTTCCTTCTACTGGAACATCACACTGTCGCTAACTTCTGTAACATCACACTGTTAACAACTGCTATAAGATCACACTGTTCCTTCTACCGGGAACATCACACCGTTAACAACTGCCATAAGATCACACTGCTCTTCTCTACTGGAACATCACACTATTACTAAATCTACCGTAATATCACACTGTTAACAATCGCTATAAGATCACACTGCTTCCTTCTACTGGAACATCACACTGTCGCTAACTTATGCAACATCACACTGTTAACAACTGCCATAAGATCACACTGCTTCTCTACTGAACATCACACTATTACTAACTACTGTAACATCACACTGTTAACAATTGCTATAAGATCACACTGTTTCTACTGGAACATCACACGTCGCTAACTCTGCAACATTGATCACACTGTTAACCGCTATAAGGTCACACTGTTTCTTTACCGGAACATCACACTGTCGCTAACTTCTGTAATATCACACTGTTAATAACTGCTATAAGATCACATTGTTTCCTTCTACTGGAACATCACACTGTCGCTAACTACTGTAACATCACACTGTTAACAACTGCTATAAGGTCACACTGTTTCCTTCTACTGGAACATCACACTGTCGCTAACTTCTGTAATATCACACTGTTAATAACTGCTATAAGATCACATTGTTTCCTTCTACTGGAACATCACACTGTCGCTAACTACTGTAACATCACACTGTTAACAAATGCTATAAGATCACACTGTTTCCTTCTACTGGAACATCACACCATTACTTCAATCACCGTAACATCACACTGTTAACAACTGCCATAAGATCACACTGTTTCTCTACCGGAACATCATCACACTGTCGCCAACTTCGTAACATCACAATTGCCACAACTCACATAAGATCACACCTTTCTTACTGAACATCACACTGTCGCCAACTTCTTGGGTATCACACTGTTAATAAATCGCTATAAGATCACATTGTTTCTCTTACCGGAACATCACACCATTTCAACTACTGTAACATCGCTACTGTTAAGCAAATGCTATGAAGATCACATCATTTCTTCACTGAACATCACACTGTCGCCAATTTCAACATCACACTGTCGCTAACTTCTAACATCACACTGTTAACAATCATGTAATATCGCCACTGCTCTACTGAAACATCACACTATTACGCTAACTACTGTAAAATCACACAGTTAACAACTGCCAGCAAGATCACACCGTTTCTTCACTGGAACATCACACTGTCGCCAACTTCGCACATCACACCGTGCCAATAACTGCCATAAGATCACACTGTTTTCTCACTGAACATCAACACCGTTAACTACTGCCATAAGACGACACGGTTTCTTCTGGAACATCACACTGTCAAGTAACTTGTAACATCACACTGTTAACAATCACAGAAGATCACATCAGCTTTTCTTTCTACTGGAACACTACACCATTACTAACTACAATATCACACTGTTAACCACTGCTATAAAGATCACACTGTTTCACTGGAACATCACACTATTACTAACTACTACAAACTCTAAGATCACAATTGTTCTCTCACTGAACATCACACTATTAATAACCACATCACACTGTTAAATCACTCTATAACATCACACCGTTAATTAACTGCCAACACACTTCCCAATAATCGCACCCATTACTAACACACACTGTTAACAACTGCTATAAGATCACACTGCTCCTCTACCGAAACACTCAATTGCTAACTCTGTAAACATCACACTGAACAACCGCTATAAGATCATACACAGTTCTTCACTGAACACCACAACTATTAACTTCGAATATCACTGTAACAAGATCATTTCTTACTGAAATACACTGCAACTCGTAATATCACTTAACAACCACAAGATCATACCAACACTTTAACATCACATAAGATACACATTCTCTAACTTACACTGTCACTAACTCTGTAACATCACATGACAACAACTCATAAGATCACACTGTTTTACTGAACATCACACTGTCAGTTAAACTCTATTAATTCGTTAAAAACTGCTATAAGATCACACGTTCCTTCTACTGGAAACCGTCACTAATACAACTACTGCACATCACACTGTTAACAACTGCCATAAGATCACACTGTTTCCTCTACTGAACATCACACTTTAGCAACTCTGTAACATCACAATCGTAAAAAACTGCTATAAGATCACACTGTTTCTCTACTGAAAATCCACTGTCGCTAACTTCGTAATATCACACTGTTAACAACTGCTATAAGATCACCAGTTTCCTTCTACTGGAACATCACACCTGTCGCTAACTCTGCATCACACCGTTAACAACTGCAAGGTCAAACTGCTTCCTTCTACTGAAACATCACACTGTCGCTAACTCTGCAATATCACACTGTTAACAACTGCTATAAGATCACACTGTTCTCCTTACTGGAACATCACACTATTACTAACTACTGTAATATCACACTGTTAACAACCGCTATAAGATCACACTGTTTCTTCTACTGGAACATCACACTGTCGCCAACTTTCAAACATCAACACCAAGTAACAACTGCTATAAGATCACAACGTTTCTCTACTGAACATCACACCGTCGCTAAAAGATCACACTGTTTCTTCTACTGAACATCTCAATTTCTCGCTAACTCTCTGTAGTATCACACCGTGAAATCAACTGTTATAAAATCAAACTGCTTCCTTCTTACTGGAACTTCAACCATACTACTCAACCGTAACATCACACTCGTTAACAACTGCCATAAGATTAAATTGCTCTTCTACAGAACTTCTACTGTCAATAACTTCTAAGATACCAACACTGTTAAATAACCGGTTATAAGATCACACCTCGTTTCCGTCTACTGAACATCACTGTCGCCAGCTTCTGCAACATCACAATTCAGCAATAACTGCTATAAGATCACACCGTTCCTTCCACTGGAACATCACACCGTTGCTAACTCTGTAACATCACACTGTTAACAAACTGGTTATACGATCACACTGCTTCGCCTTACTGAACACATCACTCTTGTCGCTAGCTTTGGTAACAGATCACACTGTTACCAACTGCCATAAGATCACACTGTTTCTTCTACTGGAACAT
>NW_024726225.1:0-11836 GCF_018991925.1 Homarus americanus | reverse complement strand
CACTTCTCATACGTGGCCTCATCTCGCATGCAATTGAACTAGCATTGTGAGTTTTACCACAATTACAACAACAAGGCTTCACTTTCTCTCCTGCTTTGATCTTGTCCTTACAGTTGCTAGATTCGTGCCTCTTCCCACAGAATCTACAACGTGGGTCCAGTTGACAGCTCCAGGCCTTATGTCCCCATCTGCAACACTTGAGACACATTATTGGTCCCTCCACATATACAGTTCACCCTCACTTTACGCGGTCCCACATTCCGCGTTTCCACGTTTACGCGGTGCCCTGCCGGAACCAAGGATGCTCACATTCCGCGGTGCGTGTACCCCTTTACGCGGAGAGCGGCTGGCGAGCCGCGCCATTTTTGGATCCAAACCTCCCGCCATCCGCCATGTTGTGTAAGCTGCGCGAACATGGTGCGCACAAGGTCGCCCAGTCATCAAAACATTACCAGTTCTTCACCCGCCACCCACCACAGCCGGCCCAAGTCAGTGATAGTGATAATAATGGTGAGGATATGGACTTATATGGACTGTGGTGGATAGTGATACAATTGATACAAGTGACACAGGTGAGGGCCAATAATCTGCCCTCTGCCTCGGAACCAACCGCCCATCCCCGTGTGCCCAGCCATTTTTTCTACTAATGTAAGTGTTAAAAAACCTAATATTATTGATATTTCTCTTAATTATTAATTGTGTGTGCATACCATCATAAAGTTAAGATAATATTTTTACTACAACATAGTTGTGTGTCGTCAAAAAGTGGAGTTTGGGGATCGGCCCGGACTCCATTTCAATTAATCCCATATGTTATGCAATTCACTTTACGCGTTTCTTACTTTACGCGGGACCCTCCGGGTTACATTAACAGCGTAAAGTGAGGGTTAACTGTAGTGCCACCTTCCTATACCCTGCTCCTGTGATGAACACTTTCTCTGGAACCTTTCCTCTCATTAGAGCAATAACCTGGCTTCTCTCTTCGCCCCTTATTAAATGCCTCTTGACCCAAACAAATCTTTTGTCATCCAATAAGTATTCTGGATCTAGTATTACAGGGTACCTGAAGATTATAACCTTTGTAAGTAGTATGTCGCTCTCCTCTGGCAAAACCATCAGTAATCCCTTGTACCCAACAGTTGTCAACATTTCCACAGCCTCCATGGTCCCCACTGTAAGATAAGGCTTGTGTGTGCCTTCTTTCAAAAGAGGCTCAAAGCTGCGATGCTCCCGTCCTAGTTGTACTGCCCATTTTAATTTTTCAAGGAAGGTCATCGGGCATGACTGGAAAAATTAATCTCTTCCTGACACGACCAACTTCACCTTGTGTGTGTGTTCTTGTCTGCTTCCTTCAAATTCCATACTTTGCTCTGTTCTTGATCCATTCTCCACTATCTCCTTTCTGTTATTTCCATTATTATTACCACCCACACACGTTTTTTGTCCTAGATGTTTTTGTCTCTTCTCCTCTCTCACTTCTTTGCTTTCACTGTCTATAACTCTCTCTAAATTTCTTTCTTATTCTGTATTATTTTCATCCTAAGACTCATCACTACTCAACTCAAGGTCTTCAAGAACTTCGTCCAATACTATCTTTTCTTTACTCTTCCATGTAGAGTTCTTAAGCGAAAATTCACTTTCCATGGGGCAATGTTGACATCCCACAACACCCAGCCAGGAGTGGTGGGACCCCGAGCAGTTATTTTCGTAAGGTAAACAGTAAGTTCCCAACACCAAAGTTGCTTGACGATACTTATCTTATCCTCAGGTCCTTATACACAAATAGGTAAGTCTATATATCCTTCAGATAATGTAATAGGCTCGAAAACATCCCAAATTTGGGAGCTAGCGCTCACAGCTGTGTTTACCAGACCAAAAAAAATGGCCGCTGGGGAGGTAAATGTTAGTACCATAGGAGGCAGAGGGAGGGAGGGTGTGGGAGCCCAGTGTACAGGTCGATGTGAAGACGGACGATCACTTCACCACCTTCCACACAATTGATCGTCGCGCTGACCTCACCTCTCTAACTGTCGTCACCTCAGGTCACTTGGGGTCACGCCCATTAACCCCCTGAGTTGTTTATATGGGATGTTGGGATTTTGTTGTTGTTGTTGTATTTTTTCTCTGTTGTCTACATCACGGAGAGGGTTGGTACTGGAGAAAGGCGAGTCTAGACATAACCGGATTACCTGGTCCAGCGAACAGGAACTCCCGGAGTAGAATACACATAAGTTTAATCCAAAGCCAAATTTGCCGGTCTAACGAACTGGAAACTTCCGGCGCAGTTTATAGAGCTACAGCAATAAGCTAATTCGTCGATAGTACAATTGCCAAATAATATTCAGAGTATCTTTGTAAGACACTAAAACTTAACCGAAAACAAATGTTCAGGTCTAATGAAATAAAAACTCCCAGCTTAGAGTTCTAACATAGCAATAATAGAATGCTATCTAACTTTATCTGGATATTTTCTCGTCAAGTCACTGTTGTGTGGACCGGCCTAAGGGGTGGAAGTAACTTGGACTGATGCAAAGTAGGTGTGCAGAGTAACACTAAAGGATTAACACAACAATTATTAACAAAACTTAATATTGTTTACAACCCATCAAAGACTTATGAGTTAGCAGCTGGCACCCTGACAGCCAAGAAAACAGCGAAGGATCTGATATATCAACTTTAGGAAATTCAACAAATTGAAACGTCTATATTTTTTATCTATCATCACTTGAGATATAAAATAATGTCTTGTATCTTGTAACTACTTAATGTTTTAAGATCTGAATGACATTGTCATATTTCAGCCATAAAAATTTCCTATGTTCCAAGAAAGGTATAATATTGGCCATTTGGGAGAGGATGAAGAATTCTGGGAGCAACAAGACAGTAGCGATGGCGGTCCTCCGTCGTTTGTGGAGACCAGCGCTGACAACCCCACCAGCGTAGAGCACAGTGGCGAAGAAGGTTTCAGGTAATTTAGCGCTGGACAAAAATAATCACATAAATTTAAACAAAAGTTATCAATAGGGTTTCAAAGATCACACTGATAATACTTTTTTTTTTAATTTTATTATTTGAATCAACTCAGACGTAGTATTCAAGGAAACAAACTATAGTAACTGACTGAGTTTCTTTCAGTGGCAACTATCACAGCTGGACTGAGTTCCATTGAAGTTAGTTACGGGGATCAAATATCATCCTGAAACATTTTAAAAGCTTTAAGACTTTATCTCAGAAATGGTAAAAATTCATACATATCTGTATACAGTATATATACAGTATATGAACATTCACCAATGATAAAAAGTATATAAAACACTTATGTGGTCCTCAGTCACTGTTATCAAAGGTCTTTTATTAAGGCTAAAGTCAGATGTCAGTCACGAAACTCACATCCTCATTACCAAAGGTAAATATAAAACAGGTGAGTATGATGAAAATAATGATGGTTCCAAGGAAAGACTCATTTAATGGTCAGATTTGAGGACCACAACAGTTCAATGTATTAAAGGTTCATGCTTGTAGTGTTACCCTATTAGGGGAAAAAAACTGAGGGTGTTGTGGTAAGTTGAGAAGGGGTGGGTGGCCTTGCTTACATGAGTGTACAGTGTGGCTGGTTGACGGCACAGTGCAGCTGCCTCTGTGTCTTTCTGATAGTTGGGTCAGACTGGATAAGAAATGTCTCTTCAGAACATGTGGTGTGTTCTTCTTGTTGGTCATGTGTCTACCATGCAGTGCTGTACGGCGCACCGCAGCACCGCGCACCAAAGCCACGTCACAGACTCTCTTCAGGAAATGTGTAAAATATCAAAGTGCGCAGCTGCGCCCAGCCAAACTTAGGAATATTCAAAGGATATATCATAGAAGATTATGCTGAATTCTCGTAGGATATTTCAAGAACAAATCCGATATACAATATATGTATATTTAATTTGGATAATGGTATTGTACAGTAAAAATGGCGGGAGTAAATTTAAGTTCATAATGTCCTATACAACACTGAATAAAGAGATGCATCTCATTACGTTATGTTGTTAAAGCTAAGAATTACATTATAATAACAACAATATCTTCTAGTCATAACCTTTAATGTTAACAGTAAAAGATCTCAACAGCTCAAGCTTACAATAACATGAGGAGGTTGAGTGCTATAAAACCTGAGTTTTCATTACAATAAGTGAAATGATCAAATATTATGGAAGTTTAAATGTTTTAATCATTAAAGCCCTAAACTCAAATACATATGCACCATTCACAATTGTTTTTTATCACTGTGTACTGTTCCTGTTTGCTTAAATACATTTTTTAAGTTTAAACACATCACGGTGCTAACGAAGAGTCTAATTAAGTAATGTTCAGGTTATTATGCACTCCTAAGCTTCAACTACACAGGTCCTTCAGGGCGTAATAAAAAAAAGTAGTGTTTATGGCTGTTGGTCAAAATTATTACATGACAATGGGGTGGGAGACGTCGCCGATCATATTAAGAAATACACTAGTAAATCAAAGTAAACTCATTGTCTAAGTTTATTCTGGTACTTTAAGGTTTGCTTAGGAAATTCTTCTAAGGAAAAATAAACATTTATTATTCACTAAACCTAAATACACCAAACTTAAGAAAACTTAGATACATTAGACCTCACCTAAGGGGTTCAGTCCGAATTAGGGTTAATAAAGTAGACCTTATAAAATCCTATATCATGTTTACGTCTATATCTGTATAACGTACCAGCGAGGGATAAGCACCACTGTTGTTGTCTATGTCAGATAAACAGTTAACATTAACTCTGCTTCACTACACGTCAGCTAAACAGTTAACATTAACTCTGCTTCACTACACGTCAGGTAAACTGTTCACACTATACTCTGCTTCACTACACGTCAGATAAACAGTTCACATCATTCTCTGCTTCACTACACGTCAGGTAAACAGTTCACACCATACTCTGCTTCACTACACGTCAGGTAAACTGTTCACATCATACTCTGCTTCACTACACGTCATGTTAACTGTTCACATCAAACTCTGCTTCACTACACGTCAGATAAATAGTTCACATCATACTTTGCTTCACTACACGTCAGATAAACAGTTCGCATCATACTCTGCTTCACTACACGTCGGGTAAACAGTTCACACCATACTCTGCTTCACTACATTCTGCTTCACTACACGTCAGGTAAACAGTTAACACCATACTCTGCTTCACTACACGTCAGGTAAACAGTTAACACCATACTCTGTACACTTACACTGCTTCAGTAAACAGTTACATATCTGCTTCACTACACGGATAAACAGTTAACACCATACTCTGCTTCACTACATACATTATACCAAATAAACGAAACTACATACTAAGCGCATATCGAATTTGAAATTTGTGGTGAAGGAAAGCTTATTGTGTGTATTTCCTTTTCCTGTTTAAAGTAACGACAACAATTCTTAAGATGTTTATTATATACATCAACTTATTACAAAAGTCTAATAGAAATTTTCTCACATCAAAAGTAGTTTTTTCAGGCAGATTATAGCCCTCGCCTTTGCTACTTATCTATTTTCCATTTTTCCACCAGAAAGTATTAGAGCGAAATGATTTGTTAATAACAAACATAAGTAACTTGCTATGGTATTTATTACAGCTTCTCCAACATCTAATTGAAGTTGTGGGTCAAATTCTCCTTTATTTTCAGGTTCCGTAAACAGTGTTGTGTCAGAGTACAGATAAACATAAGTGATACTATACAACATTTCTTAAACAAATTAATATCACATTGTCACAGGTATAATAATATTCTATTATGTTCATCACTCCTTTGAAGTTATCAAAAGCCATAATATATTCATTAAACCCACGATATATATATATATATATATATATATATATATATATATATATATATATATATATATATATATATATATATATATATATATATATATATATATATATATATATATATATATATATATACCTGTATACTAAATCACAACAGAGTCGAACCCAGGTACTTATATTCGACGATCGCAGGCCTCACCCGCATCACCACTCATTAACTCATTGTCATTAAAGTGTAGCTAATGACCGGGGAATTATTTTTACCCTAAAATGTGGTCTTTTCCCCTAAATAACAACCTATTGTGGGTGTAAGGTAGATTTATGTTTATTATCACACGGGGGTTGACTTAAACAATTAGGCTATCACTGTTTCAAAACGTTTCCAGTTGAACGTCTGGGTAATGGTATCTCGTGAACCTTGGGGAATGGTATTAAGTGAACGTTTGGGGAATTCTATCAAATGAACGTTTGGCGAATTCTATCAAATGAACGTTTGGGGAATTGTATGGCACTAACACGCTCATCTACACACTATAATACTCGTGAGTGCACATCAATAATCTTGAATTGTTACTTATTGCTTACTGCTTAAAAAATACAATATACACCAAAATACAATACAGCATTATGTTTCCTACACTAATTTAGCCATTTGTGTCTGCTAATGAGGCTTTCTGCAAACTGCTTATTTAAGGCATTATAAATTACTTTAAGTACTATTGCTTGGTATAGATTTTTTCCAAGATAAGAAAGACAACAGGAAATATTACGATATCAATTAAACATCACAGAATACTAACAGCTGTATTTTAAGTGTTATTAGTAAAGCACAATACAACATTAGTAAAACAGAAGAGAATACTTACCAATTATAAGATAAAATAACAAAATACTTACAGGCGTATTCTAAGTTAGAGTAATTCACTTTTAAAATCACTATAATAAAATACCATAGAATACTTATGATAAAAAAGTGAAACAGCAAAACTTGGAAGAAATTTTGATGGATCAATAAATCAGGCGAGCATAGTTACAATATATAAGAAGAAATACAACGAAATATAATAAAAATAAAAGGAAATGCTTACAAACTCAACATCAATAAAGTATTCCAAAATAAAAACCAAACAATAAAATAACTATACAACCTCTTGGCAAAAATTTCAAAAGAATTAATAAAAAACGAGAACAATAATAATAATAATAATAATAATATAGTCGCAAGCAATAAGCATCAATAAGGCAGTTCAATATATTAGTAACATCAAATCATTTACAAACGCCCAAATGATTTGCATACACCATTATAATTTACAAACTCTACCAGTAAACTATACTACTCAAAAATTATAGCGAGGCAATATATTTTCTCTATTTATATTCTGTACTCTTAAGGGCCACTATAGGTGAATCTAATCCTGTATTAAGATTTCCAGTAATAAATCTTTCCAGAGTTATTAATAATGATTTGTTCATTAACGTTTACCCAACATGAAACATAACTTGAAATTTAAGCCGAATTTGTATCTTCATTTTCTCTGTCTTTATTACTTAATTATTATTATTATTACTGAAGTTAAATATGGGTGAATGTGTTATGTGTTGACAGGTGAAGGACTCGTGAATGTATTGCGATAATGATGTGAAGGACGTTGAGGGAATACAATATATACACTTAAGGAAACTCTAACATACTTTTTAACGTATATGATTGTTAACTCTGTCTCTTTATCTTTCTTCTATGTAAAATTTAACAAATTCCTTAATGTATATTGTAAGAAAATCTTCTCTCTTATTAGCGAACACTAGTAATGTCTTTGATTTACCTTACTAGAAAACTCTCTCTCTCTCTCTCTCTCTCTCTCTCTCTCTCTCTCTCTCTCTCTCTCTCTCATTCCTTGTCTCTCATTTATCATGTATCTATGTACTTTCTTACATTTTAAGGTAATATATCACTTTTACCTATAGACCTGGAGTAAACGTTTCCCAAATTTATCAATCAACAGAGTAAATGTATATTATTAAGGCTCGTTATTGCAATACGATATACGTGAACAAATTGTTGGGCAAACATATTTATGGGTTCAATTCAGGGGTCAATTTTGGCCTGACAATAATATCTGAGCCAACAGTCGCACTACACACACACACACGCGCGCGCGCCAGAAAAAATAAGATCGCCTCATCTTTGCATTTATAAAGAAATGAAAGCTGAGGAAATGACTACGGGTTATTTACACATACAAAATACATATATAGCATCTGGCCTTAAAATTTATGTCATACATCATAAATCAAGGGAATATAACACATGAGGTTATTCATTTTAAAATACCATCAGTAACTCAAAGGCCAACATATTCGCTACATACATGTAGCTTACTAGTATAAACACAATTTATTATAGTTCAGTGGCATCATTTAATATAGCTTCTTCATAAATCATACCGAGTGCTAAAGTAGGATCGGGGACGCTAGGGAGCTTCAAGACGAAATTGGATAGGCACATGGAAGTGCTGGGATGGGTGTGAAAGGGATCTGCCCTGTATGGGCCAGTCGGCCTCCTGCAGTATCCCACTTTCTTATGTTCTTATGTTCTTATGTTCAGTGCTTCACCAGGATTAAGATTTCTACCTCTAAAATACTTATTTGTTATTTGTGTATATACTGTATGCTGCCTAACACCTCACACTCCGTTGCACCCGAAGGTATTGTTAATGTAAGCACTTCAATATAAAGGTATTTTGCATCAACAAATGGAAGACGTATTTGTCTCTGATAGTGGCAGGTCCTCGCTACAGTGATGTCCAAGTAGATGACATGATTCCTTCCTAGGCTGACAGACACTAGAGTATCTTTTTCCACGGCGAATTAATTACCCCCCCTCCACCCACACACACACACACACACACACGGAAGATGACGAACTGCTCTGATATCTTACTGTGATATATCAATAGATTAAATTGGGTTCAAATCCACCGGTGTTTCTTAGAATTTTCTCATTAACAAAGCCTGGACACACACACACACACAGGAACGCTCTATGCCTCATTGAACTATGGATTCTAAAAGCAGAAAATAGCAGATTTTGCCAGCGTTTTTAGCCAGCAAGAATATCACAACACCAGACTATATCGAGAAATCCAGATTGAGTTATTCAAAGCAGATTTTTAGGACCTTTTTCTTGACTAGCCTCGGATTTTACACCAACTCCATGTATTAGTAACTTATAAGAGCTCTGTCTTCCAGGAGCTTAGAAGCAAGTTTAATAAAGGTAATTTTAGCGACAGTAACATCGAGTAAAATAAAAGATTCATTCCAAGAATTTTTTTTACTGGTTAGCCCACGTTCTCTCCCTTAACTAAGAGATCAAAATTAAGCAGGCTAGCGTAGGAGTTTTAATAAAATTTATCTTGCCTATTTCCAGATTTTTTTCAGACATATAGAGGAACTGAATAATAGGAAAACAAAAACAAGCTTTATGTTTGTGTTTTAGCCTCGACATGACAAGAAACACAGAAACGTGATATTGATGAGAGATAAAATAGTTGAGAGGAGGAATTCGATACCAAATAAAAAAAATTACAGAATCGATTTAAGCTAAGTCTATAAACGAGGAATTTTAGTTACAATATAAATTAAAGAATTAAAAGCAAAGCGTCTGTAGAAATAATTTGATGCAAAGGAAAAATTATTAAGAGATGATTTTAGTCAAGTATGCTAAAGAAAAAAATATAGAATTATAATGAGAAATTACAGTTTATTTACGTTAACCCTAAGAAAGATTTTACGACCAGTTCTCATAACAGTAAAGTTTTATATAAGACTTGATGAAGACCTTATCCACTGAAGCACCTTAATAAATTCATACTTCTAATAATTATAGCAAACATTCCTGTGCATGTAAGAGTGTTTGTAAACTTTGTATGGTTGGGAAAGTATACGAGTTTGCTGAAGAAAAAAAATCGAGTAGAAAAGGGGTTTCTTCCGGAGAAACATAGGATGAATGGATGTATACTAAAGAAATAATTAGGTGAAGGTGTTTAAAAGAAAATATTAACAAAAACTAATCATTTGTTGCTTCATACACAGTAAAATTGGTATTAATTAAAGGAAAAATGAGTTAAAGTTGAAACTCTGTTGAAGTTAGATAAGGTAAATGTAAGTGTTTGTTCACAGAAATATCTTTTATAAGGATATTACAAAGTTAGGCGTCTGAAGGGCAAAATCGGGGATGACAGTAAGCGTTCATCGAGGAGGAAATTAGGGTGAGACTATCTGTAGTTGTTTGTTGGAGGAAAAATTAGGCGAAAAGAAGGCAGTTGTTTGTTGAAGCAATTTTAAGGAATTTTACGATAAAAATGTGGTATTTGAGGAAAACTGTGTGAAGTAGACGTTTATTGAGAGAGAGAGAGAGACAGAGAGAGAGAGAGAGTCTTTGGTTTGCGTCAAGTAAGCATCCTCTACACCTGAGTCAAGAGCAGGTAGCGACCCTTCGATACTGAACGACCTCAGATGCTCGACAATACAATTTAATCCATTTCAAGGGAACTCAGTCATCAAATGAACAAAATTCACATCAATACCTGAACGTGTTATTCTGAAGTAAATTTCCGCTTAAATACGGTGCTGTTGTAGTCAGTACGTGTTTAGGAACCACTGGCCACTGGGCTTCATGGTGTATGGGTATGTGACAAGACAACACATATTCCTTTACAAAATACAGCCGGAAATAATCAGAAAATAAGTGTCAGGTATAGACAAATTGTAAAATGAGGTGATTGTTACGTGGATCTTAAGCTAAATCCATCTATGTCTTCACCACTTTGGAGTTAGATAATCATCTCCTGACCAATATCAAAACATCCGGGAAACTTCAACCGAAACTGCAACGGTTATATCATGAGATACCACAAGGCTTCATTTAAGGGCTAACACAAATTGTCTCACATAGTAACAGGCACATACATACCACAGCCACATAGAAACAGGCACATACATTACCACAACCACATAGTAACACACACATACATTACCACAGCCACATAGTAACACACACATACATTACCACAGCCACATAGTAACAGGCACATACATTACCACAGCCGCATAGTAACAGACACATACATTACCACAGCCACATAGTAACAGGCACATACATTACCACAGCCACATAGTAACAGACACATACATTACCACAGCCACATAGTAACACACACATACATTAACACAGCCACATAGTAACACACACATACATTACCACAGCCGCATAGTAACACACACATACATTACCACAGCCACATAGTAACACACACATACATTACCACAGCCACATAGTAACACACACATACATTACCACAGCCACATAGTAACAGACACATACATTACACAGCCACATAGTAACAGGCACAAACACACACAGCCACATAGTAACAGGCACATACATTACCACAGCCACATAGTAACACACACATACATTACCACAGCCACATAGTAACACACACATACATTACCACAGCCACATAGTAACAGACACATACATTACCACAGCCACATAGTAACACACACATACATTACCACAGCCACAGTAACACGAATGCACACAGCCACATAGTAACAGGCAAGTACATACATTACCACAGTTTCACATAGTAACACACACATACATTACCACAGCCACATAGTAACACACACATACATTACCACAGCCGCATAGTAACACACACATACATTACCACAGCCACATAGTAACACACACATACATTACCACAGCCACATAGTAACACACACATACACTACCACAGCCACATAGTAACAGGCACATACATTACCATAGCCACATAGAAACAGGCACATACATTACCACAGCCACATAGTAACAGACACATACATTACCACAGCCACATAGTAACACACACATGCATTACCACAGCCACATAGTAACACACACATACATTACCACAGCCACATAGTAACAGACACATACATTACCACAG
>NW_024726224.1:0-20000 GCF_018991925.1 Homarus americanus | reverse complement strand
ATTTTTATAGTAAAGGTTTTTGACCTGTAAAGGTTTATAGGGAGGGGGGAGAGAGATGGACAGTAGGGTGATAGTGTTAAAAGGTTTAGAAGGATGGAAAAAAAGGAGAGAAGAGAGGATGAAAGGAGAGAGGAGAGAGAGGATGAAAGGAGAGAGAGAGAGAGGATGAAAAGAGAGACAGAGAGAGAGAACGATGGATAGAAAACAAAGAGACAGATAGACAGACAGGCGGAAAGAAAAAAAGAAATGAAAGAAGGAAAGGTGGAAAAAGACAGAAGACAGAGTAACCTAACTAACCTAACCACAACAATAAACGAACACAGAAAACCATGAAGACCTTCCCTCAAAACCTTCAAATGAAAAAAAATAAATACAAAATCGGTGAATTTGATCATGAAGGAATAAGGTGATCGTGATGAGTCCAACCTGCTGGCAGAGAGGCTATACCCAAAGTGCACGTTTGGTCGATCATCCCTGATGAGATGGGGAATATGACCTGTGGTTGTAGATGAGAGGCCAGGTGAGGGGATCTCATTTGTCTAATGAGATGAGTAATTGATAGTGTTAATGTATAGGGAGGGTGGTAGGAGAAGTGGTAGGGAGGAGGGTAAGGTAGGGGAGGGAAGGGAGGGAAGGGGGGGGAGGTGGTAGGGGGAGGGGAAGGAGGGGGTGGTAGGGGAGGGAAGGGAGGGTGGTGGTAGGGGAGGGAAAGGAGGGGGTGGGAAGGAACAAGGCAGTGGGAGGGTTGTACGGAAGGGAGGATGAGGGATGTTGGGAAGGGAGGGAAGGAGGGAGGAGGAGGAAGGCTCTTGGGAGAAAGAGGGAAGGAAGGTGGGATGGGTGGGGGAAAGGAAGGTAGGAGAAAAGATGGAAGAGAAGAAATGAATAAGAAAGGGAAGGAAGGAAAGAAGGAAAGGAAGGAAGGAAGGAAGGAAGGATATCTTGCTCTGTACTTTATCTACGTTAATAATAATACAAACAAATCTTCCGATAAGTCTTCCCATATTTTCCTCGGCAGTAATTTGAATTTATACTTATTTATTCAATTAAAAATGCTTTCATGTTAGATTAGTTTATTCAATAATGTATATACAATGACGGTAGACCTTGTAGCTTGGCTGTGATTAATTACTGTAATGATTATGGTAATTATTATAATGAATTGATTTGGTTCACATTAATTAATTACTCTCAAGTGGTAGGCAGTGGCTGAGTGGCTAAGAGCTCGCCTCATGTCCTATAAAGAGTCGCTAGTCCCAGTTTATGAATGGGTACATAACGTTACAGTGCTGATGAAATGATTGGCAGTCAAGTACAGTGCCGGTCATCTCACGCACACACAGACACACACATACACTGGGAGCTAATCTTGGTGTGATCCTTCTCAGCTAGAATGATGACCGCTGTAAGGAATAATAATGTTCCTAGTGTCCTCTGTGTGTTTCATACAGGATAATGGTCATTGCAACGCTATGATGGTACACACATAGAGAGAGAGAGAGAGACACAGAGATTTATATAATGAAGTTGCGTTATCAAATTTACAGTTCAGTATATTTCTGTGTTGATAATTCCCTTCCAAATAAAGTGAGATCTTTCCTCCCTGCCTGCCTGCCTGCCTGCCTGCCTGCCTGCCTGCCTGCCTGCCCGCCTGGCCCTGGGAGTTTCAACACGTAAAAGGTTACTTAGTGCGTGTCAAACTTGCCCTCAAGGTCTTTTATCATCTGTAAGTGCGTTCTCTTGTCCCACGCTTAAGGGAGAGAAAGTATAACGCAGATGGGATTATATTAGTTTATTTCACCTGAGGATTAAACACCCTAACGCAAACCTAATATAAACCAACCTAGCTATAACCTAAACCAACGTAAACTAAACCAACGTAAACTAACCAACATCGTAATGTAACAAAATCTAACTTGACCTGAGTTTATCTAACTAACCTAGCTCACCAAACCTAACCCCCCCCAAGGTAGTGTTAAGGTGTTAAATCATCAAGTGAAAGCAAGCTGGGTGACTATTCTTCAGGTGATCCCTTTAAGTAACAAACTAACACAATATTTTATTTTTTTATCTCAAATTTGTACTATGCAATACGAACTCCGCAACACGAACTCTAGAACACGAACTCTAGAACACGAACTCTGGGACACGAACTCTGGAACACGAACTCTGGAACACGAACTCTAGAACACGAACTCTGGAACACGAACTCTGGAACACGAACTCTGGAACACGAACTCTGGAACACGAACTCTGGGACACGAACTCTGGAACACGAACTCTGGAACACGAACTCTGGAACACGAACTCTGGGACACGAACTAGAGGAGGGGGTCTAGGAGTGAAGGAACAGTAGAGGGTGCTATTGGTGGTTATAGAGGTATAGTAAAAAGTTTCCTGACAGCTAATTTGAATATATACAGTAATATTCATCCGAGACTAATAAGGAAAAATGAATTAAAAATTACGTATGAAATTTGTTAGAGACGACTGAATTTTAACTAACCTAACCTAACCTAACAGTGATCGTGTAACAGGTATTAGTTAACCTGAGAAAATCATCACATCCACCTCGGCGTGACGTATCGTTTGTTTCCGGATAATTGGCGTCAGATCGTGTCTTCTTCCGGCCTATAAGCGAGCACTTAGGTTAGGTTCGTTTGGGGGTTCGGTTATGGGACTGTAGTTAAGGATAGGCTAGGTTAAGGTTAGAATGAGTTAGGTTAGGTTAAGGTTAGGTTAGGTTACTCGTCAGGTAATCCAAACATTGTTATTTAAATCCTTTAAATAATTATTACCATTTTTTCTCAATTTTTTTAGTTTTCATTCCATTCTTCATCATTACCACAATATATTTCATCTGTTGTGTTTACGACTTTAGTTTGTCCATCAAAAGGTTATTTTTTGGGCCGGATGAAATTTTCGTTGCAAAATGTGTAAATAATGGTTTAATTGAGTCATTTTTTTCAGGTGGGAGAACAATGAAGTGTTATGGCTTTTGAAACACGTATTGTTTTACTCATTTGTGTGAAATTATTCTGGTTCACTGATAAAACTAGATTGTCCACTGTGGTGATATTTAAATTAACCGTGTGTGTGTGTGTGTGTGTGTGTGTCGTCTGTGTGTATGTGTGTGTGTGTGTGTGTGTGTGTGTGTGTGTGTGTGTGTGTGTGTGTGTGTCGTCTGTGTGTGTGTGTGTGTGTGTGTGTGTGTGTGTGTCGTGTGTGTCGTGTGTGTCGTGTGTCGTGTGTGTCGTGTGTGTGTGTGTGTGTGTGTGTGTGTGTGTGTGTGTGTGTGTCGTGTGTGTCGTGTGTCGTGTGTGTGTGTGTGTGTGTGTGTGTGTGTGTGTGTGTGTGTGTGTGTGTGTGTGTGTCGTCTGTGTGTGTGTGTGTGTGTGTGTGTGTGTCGTGTGTGTGTGTGTGTGTGTGTGTGTGTGTCGTGTATGTTTATGTGTGTTGTATATGTTGTCTGTGTTGTATGTTGTATTTGTGAGATGATGTGTGTGTGTGTGTACGTATACATGTGTACATATCCGTGTATGTATATTTCAGTGTATGTATACATCCACCAGTGTACAGACGCCGTCAATACACCTTTCATCTGTGTTACAAATTCATTAGTCATAATAATGGAACAAAAATATATCACGTAATTAGACACGCCATTAAAATCATGTCGGTGAATTCATTAACATTTTGCTGCCTTGTTCAATAAAATATTAAGTTATAATGTTGTGATCATTAACACGGCGGAGCAAACACCCACCTACACCTCCACCTGCACCCTACACCCTTCCTCCTCACTCGCCCTCCACCCCATCTTCCCCTATCAACCATCATAGTTCACACACACACACACACACACACATCATCTCATCACACACCACATAAATACCCGCCTATAACCAGTTACCTATGGATGATTTAACATATTTATATGAAAAAAAAATTATATACTGTCGCCCCATAATTTTAAGTGTTGGTGATAATATTGGAGTTAGGGTTTGTTTGTGTGGTGTTTAATGAGCCCAGGTGTTGAAAGTACTGTACCTGGTGAACCTTGTTGTAAATATTAGTGAGTTAATGCTGTGTTTATTAAAACCTTCTTTCAGGTGTAGTTTTGTGTGTGTGTGTGTGTGTGTGTGTGTGTGTGTATTTAATTAGTCTGTCTGTATGTCTTGATATTTAATTTACCTGTATGTCTCGTTGTGTAATTACCTGTCTCTTATTTCTCGCTGTCAGCTATCCGTCTGTGTCTTACTGTCTATAGTTACGTATCACTATGTTCTGCTGTCTAACTACCTGTCTTGTGTTGGCGACGTATGAGACACCCTGTATATATGGTGCACCACGGCGAGACACCGTATAGTATGGTGCACCACTTATGAGACACTCTGTATAGTATGGTGCACCACTTATGAGACACTCTGTATAGTATGGTGCACCACTTATGAGACATCATAGTATGGTGCACCACTTATGAGACACACTGTATAGTATGGTGCACCACTTATGAGACACTGTATAGTATGGTGCACCACTTATGAGACACTCTTATATGGTGCACCACTTATGAGACACTTTGTATAGTATGGTGCACCACTTATGAGACACTGTATAGTATGGTGCACCACTTATGAGACACTCTGTATAGTATGGTGCACCACTTATGAGACACTCTGTATAGTATGGTGCACCACTTATGAGACACTCTATATAGTATGGTGCACCACTTATGAGACACACTGTATAGTACGGTGCACCACTTATGAGACACTTCTTATAGTACGGCACCACTTATGAGACACTCTGTATAGTATGGTGCACCGCTTATGAGACACTTGTATAGTATGGTGCACCACTTATGAGACACTCTGTAGTATGGTGCACCACTTATGAGACACTCTGTATAGTATGGTGCACCACTTATGAGACACTCTGTATAGTATGGTGCACCACTTATGACACTGTATAGTATGGTGCACCACTTATGAGACACTTGTATAATATGGTGCACCACTTATGAGACACTCTGTATAGTATGGTGCACCACTTATGAGACACTCTGTGTATGGTGCACCACTTATGAGACACTCTGTATAGTATGGTGCACCACTTATGAGACACTCTGTATAGTATGGTGCACCACTTATGAGACACTCTGTATAGTATGGTGCACCACTTATGAGACACCCTGTATAGTATGGTGCACCACTTATGAGACACTCTGTATAGTATGGTGCACCACTTATGAGACACCCTGTATAGTATGGTGCACCACTTATGAGACACTCTGTATAGTATGGTGCACCACTTATGAGACACCCTGTATAGTATGGTCACCACATCAGACACTGTATAGTATGGTGCCCCACTTATGAGACACCCTGTATAGTATGACCACTTATGAGACACTCTGTATAGTATGGTGCACCACTTATGAACACCCTGTATAGTATGGTGCACCCTTATGAGACACCCTGTATAGTATGGTGCACCATATGAGACCCTGTATAGTATGGTGCACCACTTATGAGACACTCTGTATTATGGTGCACCATATGACACTCTGTATAGTATGGTGCACCACTTATGAGACACTCTGTATAGTATGGTGCACCACTTATGAGACACTCTGTATAGTATGGTGCACCATATATGAATTGCACCATATGGACACTCTGTATAGTATGGTGCACCACTTATGAGACACCCTGTATAGTATGGTGCACCACTTATCTAAGATACCCTGTAGTATGGTGCACCACTTATGAGACACCCTGTATAGTATGGTGCACCACTTATAAGACACTCTGTATAGTATAATTCACCATAGAGAACCTCTGTATAGTATGGTGCACCACTTATGAGACACTCTGTATAGTATGGTGCACCACTTATGAGACACTCTGTATAGTACGGTGCACCACTTATGAGACACTCTGTATAGTATGGTGCACCACTTATGAGACACACCCTGTATAGTATGGTGCACCACTTATGAGACACTGTATAGTATGGTGCCCCTTATAGAGACACCCTGTATAGTATGGTGCACCACTTATGAGACACTCTGTATAGTATGGTGCACCACTTATGAGACACCCTGTATAGTATGGTGCACCACTTATGAGACACCCTGTATAGTATGGTGCACCACTTATGAGACACTTGTATAGTATGGTGCACCCTTATGAGACACTCTGTATAGTATGGTGCACCACTTATGAGACACTCTGTATAATGGTAACCACTTATGAGACACTCTGTATAGTATGGTGCACCACTTATGAGACACCTGTATAGTATGGTGCACCACTTATGAGACACTCTATATAGTACGGTGCACCACTTATGAGACACCCTGTTTGTGAACTTGAAGACTCCATAATCAGTGTAAAAAATCTATCAAGTATTTCATGAAACCTCTCATCTTGAATCACCAACCCCAGATTTTAGACTCGTGAATCCGAAGCATTTATGGACAGAATAATGTATCACTGTCTACTGCTTCCGGGTTCACGAGTCTGAGGATTGTCGGTTCAGGATGAGGCTGATAGGACTTTAGTGGGTGATTACCTGGGTGGATAGTAATTAAGATTATTACCCCCAGCTGTTTTACCTGAGGGGCGAGGGGTTTAGTTTAGTTAGTTAGGTTAGTTAAGAATAGGTTAGGTTAGGTTAGGTTAGTTCATATTAGGTTAATTTTATGTTTAAATTTACGTTAAGGTGGTTAATTTGAAGGTTAAATTAATATGAAGGTTAAATAAGCTGGGGTTAATTGTCACTTGATCTGAAATTATTGGCAGTGTTACCGTGTAGAGAAGACAAAAAATATTCTAATCCATCTTACCTACAAATGTAAAGATAGGTGTAAGTTATAAGAACAGGACACAGCAGACACTAAAGAGAAAATATATCCTGACCCGGTATCGCACTTGACCACCTTCATTTTCCCATATAAAGTAGGGAAGCCATTTACAGTTGGGTTGATTAAGGGTGGCCAGAGCTCAAACCAGCGTCCCTAACAGAAAAATAGGGACTTTTATCCACTGCCCACCCAGATTAAAAGTAAGTTGCAGAAACGTGACTTTTAATTGGTATATCTATTTTTTATTATTATTATTATTTTTTTTATATCTTGTAAAACCATGAAAACGATGATTAGTTGGGGATGGGGCGGGGGTGGAGGTGGGTAGGAGGGGGGATGGGCGGGGGTGGAGGGGGGTTGGAGGGGATGGGGCTGGGGGTGGAGGGGTGGGTAGGAGGGGATGGGGGGGGGAAGGGAGAGGGGTTGGTACAGGAGGAGGGGTAGGTAGGGGAGGTAGTGGGGTGGGGAGATGGGGTAGTGGAAGAGGAGGCGGGGGGAGAGGTGGGTAGAGAGGAGCGGCAAGGGGAGGCTATAATTCTCTTATTGGTAGAGACAAATTCACTCTTTCACTTCTTATTTTTGTCTTTTATTTTTCTTTATCTTCTACCTCCTCCCTCCTCCCCCTCAAAAACTAACCCCCTAAACCTAACCCCCCAAAACACCCTCGAAAGAAAAATAACCAAAATGTATATACTGTTTATATACTGTACCCAATCCGGACACTGCCATAAACCTCTCACTGACTCTTCACCAATTAGTGGGACTTAAAGGTTTTATCGGTATACCAGAAGCTTCTACTCTTTTTAAACTTGTGACTGGACGTAAGTTTTAATTAGTCATTGTAAATCGTAAATCACTTTGTCAGAATTCAGAAATATATTTGTTTTCAGCATTATATCAGAAGGTCTTTGATTTTATTATTCGAAGGTGTTAATAATTCAGGTGTATAATTGAGCTTGATAACTATATTGTGTATTGGAAAGTTCTTTTTAAAAATTTGATTATTATTTATTAGTGTTATAATTATAATTTTTTTTGTCCATTAGTGACGACATTATGACTTCACAATTATACGGATACTAGAGAATACGGAAATGACGTCACAATTATACGGATACTAGAGAATACGGAAATGACGTCACAATTATACGGATACTAGAGAAGTAAATGACGTCACAATTTTAGAGAATCTACTAACTAGACACTTTCACTTAGTATCAGTTAGTAGACGAAATCCACGTATAACCTGTCTCCAAAAAATCTCAGAAATCTCAGGTTAATTAAGTCTCATAACTAGCATTAAGGGAAGGTATCTAATTAGGCAGTTGAGTCTCGGTAGAATTTTGCTGTTTGTTACTAACCTTATTTTTGTACATTAGTTTAATTAAACCAACTATGATTTTTTTGCATCTTCACTTACGAGAAATATTTTATCGTTGGAATTATTGTGACATTAGACTCTAGAGGCATTTGGCGAAACTTAATGAAAAAAAATACGAAATCCCAGGATGTTGTGACTATGAGAGACGTATTACTCAGACACACACACACACACATACAGACACACACACACACACACACTAATATACTAATAACTAACATGGTAAGTTTGGCGTCAGGTCTTAGGTATGTTAGTAAACCAAATTAAATGTTAAAAATCTTAAATATTTTCGTGTTAAGAGAATGTTGTAAGAAGTTTAACAGGAAGAAGTGGGTGAGGGACTGTGATGGTAATGGTGTATCTAAGTAGTCTCTGGTGGCTATATCAAGTGTAGTCCTTGTTATTGCTCCAGGGCTACACTAATAATAATAATGGTTGCCCTCGTGTAACGAGGGATGGCCCCTAGGGCCACCTAAGCGTGAATTTGTTTAGGTGTAGAAGCTGTCGCCAACACAACAACCACACCCTAAGTTTACGAGTTGCATAACCCAGTGTCAAGGAATAGTCCGAGAGGACTGGACATCTCGCCAACTGCACTGGCTAACCATTACCCCAGAACACGATCCGCAAATCGATTAACACCCAGGTTCCCTTACTGCTAGGAAGACATTAGGCAAATGGCGTAAAGAAACTTGCCCAAAGTTTCACCCTGTCAGGTCGCCATACTGTAATGTTATACTACACTACACACTGTTTCACTATATAACACTACACACTGTTACACTACAACACAACACACTCCTACACAACACAACACACTCCTGCACAACACAACACAACACACTCTTACACAACACAACACACCTCTACCAACACACTCCTGCACAACACAACACACTCCTACACAACACAACACAACACACTCCTACACAACACAACACAACACACCTACACAACACAACACACTCCTACACAACACAACACACTCCTACACAACACAACACTCCTGCACAACACAACACAACACACTCTTACACAACACAACACACTCCTACACACACCTGCACAACACAACACACTCTACACAACACACCACAACACACTCCTACACAACACAACACAACACACTCCTACACAACACAACACACCTCTACACAACACAACACACTCCTACACAACACAAACACACTCCTACACAACACAACACACCTCTAACAACACAACACCTCCTACACAACACAACACACTCTACACAACACAACACACTCCTACACAACACAACACACTCTTACACAACACACCCTGCACAACACAACACACTCCCTACACAACACAACACAACACACCTCTACACAACACAACACAACACACTTCTACACAACACAACACACCCTACACAACACACTCCTACACAACACAACACAACACACTCCTACACAACACAACACACTCCTACACAACACAACACACCCTGCACAACACAACACAACACACTCCTACACAACACAACACACTCCTACACAACACAAACACACGACAAACTGCTGTGGAACTAATAGTGTTAAATGGTGTTTGACTCCCGCCAGTGTTATTAAAATATGAACAAAATAGATACGGGGAGCTGTTTCATAAACCAACAAGCTCATATGATACAGCAGTCACCTTTGTTTGGTATTAATACAGTTTTTCCTTAAACTTTGTATTGCTGTATATTTCTATGTATTTTCCTTTGTGTTTGTGTATTTTTACGTATTTTTTTTTATCATAAGGGGTATTTTTGTATTTTTTGGTAATTTATGTATTTTGATGTATTATATGTCTGTAGAATTTGGTTGAAGTGGAAATTACTGTATGGTTGATTAGGTGAGAGAGGTAGGTATGTGTGTGTGTAAACGTATCTGTGTGTGTGTATGTTAGTTACTGCGTCCTATGACATTCTACCCCCAAGGAGCAGTTAAATGTCAGGTAACAGAGGCCACTAAGGAGCCAGGAACCATTACAGTGGTCTAAAAATATATTACCCCCAAAAAAAATTATATCCATTTGATTCTGTTAAGCCGTGAGAAGGGCAAGAAACAATTGGCCTATTGTGTGATGTTAAACGAAACTTGAGGGAAAGTTGCTCAAATTTGGAGGAAAAGGAGAGTCAAGAGGTTGAGAATTAACTTGGAGACGTGAATGAACAGTATTTTAAAGACATGTTTGCTGCAAGTGTAATTTCCTTTGGGGTCTGTTGTTGTTGTTGCTGTTGTTGTTGTTTTATGTTGTTACCTTGAAAGTTAAGTGGTGGTGGGTTTTTTGTAAGATAAAGGGTTGTTTTTGTAAGTGGAAATGATTGTGTTAAGAGCTGGTGTTTTGTTAGTTAAGTTGTGATGTTTTGTAAGTTAAGTGGTCATGTTTGTGAGATTAAGGGGGTTGAACTTGAATTTGTAAGTTAAGTGGAATAGCTTGTAACTTAAGTGGTCCTTCCTGTAATTCAAGTGGTCGTGGTCATGATTTAACTGTCCAGCATGGTAAATGACCCTAATTATTTCAACCCTTTATTCAGCTGAGAGAAAACAATATCCACTTAATGGGTTAAAAGTGAAAACCTATCTCGATTAAATGACACCTGATTGTTTTTTTTTTAAGTGGCCCTGATTGTTGTTCGAGTTGGTATTCGTGTTTCAATTGTTACTGCAAGTGTCCTTCTCCTCTTCCTCTCTCCTCCTCCTCCTCCTCCCTCCCCTCCCTCCTCCTCGTCTTCCTCCTCCCTTCTCCTCCTCTTCCTCGTCACCTGAAATTCTCGTCGACAATGATAATTTTTGGTTCTTGATTCTCAGGTAATAATGAACTGTCCTGACCAGTTCTTCGTCTACCTGTCTCTTATATTAGTGGCAGCCTTTCCTCACTCTCTTCCCTTACCTCCCTTCCCCTAACCTCCTCACCACCCTCTCCCTCCCTCCCCCTCTCTTCTTCCCTTCCCCACCCATCTCTTCCCCACTTTTTCTTCCTTCACCCCTCCCTCCCTCCCACTTGGTATATATTAAAATGGTCTTCTACCTCCTAGTAAATCAGCATAGGCGCAATCCTCACCCCTCCCCACCTCACCTCCTGGAGTCTTTTACGATATTCATGGCATTAAGTTCTACCTCCCCAGATATTTGTGGGTGTTAGTTCTCGTCGCCCCCACCCAAACCCTCCTGCCTCACCCAGCCTCCTGCCTCACCCCGCCCCCTCCTGCCACTCCCCGTCCTGCCTCACCCGCCCCGCCCCACCCCTTTGCCCCCCGCCCACCCCAGATATTTGTCAGTATCTTATTTATACGTTATTCATATTGAGAGCTGAGTTTATAAGCGACGGGCCATTAGAGATACTGTGGATGTGAAACCTCTATTTAACGGACCATATGTAAAAGGTTAGTCCGTTATTTGGAAGTCCGTTATATTAAGGCTTCCGATCACGAGGACAGGAACCTGGCGACACTGTACTCGACGATCTTACGCTTCCCCAACTGTATAATGAGGTACCCATTCACAACTGGATGGTTGGGAGACCTGGGATCGAACCAGGGACCATTAGGATAGAGTTTGAATGCTGCATAACCTCAGCCACCGCACATGGGTTTTCTTGATTTTATGTTTTTTCGGTGTGATGTTCTTTGGGATCCATTTTGGCAGCTGTGATGTTTTAAGGTGACTCTGGTATAAAATTTAACCTGCATTTCACTTTAATCACTACAAAACTACACCTGGATAGTGTACCAGAATTCAGGTGTGTTAGGCCAGGTATATGCATCGTTTATATTCATCCCCAGTCAGGTGAATTTTAGTACCTGAGTTTACAGTCCCCATGGCAACGCGATTTTTCCAAACTCCTAGACACACTTTTAACCTCTCCTACACACGCACACACACACATTACGAATAATAAATTCAACAAAATCTCCACTTGCACAAATATTAGACACAATAAAATATATCTTCTTATATATACTAAAATATGTGGCTGCTTATGAATAACATTAAATAATAGTGAGGCTCAGTCAATAAAGTGCTCATATTATACTCGCATTTACGCTAAGTAGACCCGTTTGGCTGCCGGTCGACTGCTGGACCTGACACAATATATACTCTATATATTTTTTCATAACGTAGCAAGTTATAAGAGATGTGTCTCGGCAAGTGCAGGTGGTGTGGTTGGGTGTGGTTGGTGTTGGTTTGGTTGTGGTGGTGTTGTGGTAGTGATAGTCATCGGGTAGAATTAAACCACACACACACACACACACCACACTGTCACAGCTGTCAGTAACCTCATTATGTTGAAAGCAGCTGAGATTCCGTGATACAACAAACGTCTGTCAGGGTTCGCACCTCTCTCTCTCTCTCTCTCTCTCTCTCTCTCTCTCTCTCTCTCTCTCTCTCTCTCTCTCTCTCTCTCTCTCTCTCTCTCTCTCCCCACCTGCAGATTAGACACCCACCTTTTTCACCTAATGATAAACACCCTAACCCAATACCTTCGGGGTTGGTTAGGTTAGGTTTTTGGTTAGGTTAGATCAGTTTAGGGTAAGTTAGGTTAGGTTATGTTTGGTTAGGTTAGCTCTCGATAGCAGGGTTACGAGCGGGATAATAAGTTGCTTCCACCACATTACGACACAACTTCAGATCAGCTGACGTTGGCAACTTTTGAGGAGTATGATGGCATTTAATGTGGTTTTTTTCGTTTTATCCTCGCAAGACGCATCAAACGTTGGCATTTAGTATCGATAAATCTCTAGCTGACCCTTTGATGGCATCTATTGGTCACTGATGCAAACAAGGCCTCGAGTTTTTAGCCTAGCTGTGTAGTTTACGAGGATAGGTTGTTTGCTGAAGATTAGACACCCCAGTTTAGTTCACCTGATGATGATTAAATACCATAACGCTACTTGGGGTTAGGTTAGGTTAGGTTTACGTTAGGTTAAGTTAAATTAGATTGGGTTAAGTTAGGTTTAAGTTAGATTAGATTAAGTTAGGTTAGCTTTAAATTAGATTAGATAAAGTTAAGTTAATTCAGGTTAAGTTAGGTCATACTAAATTAACATCAAGGTGAATTAATCTACAGGTGAAGTAAGTTACGACCTCAAAATCCAGCAAGTAACCCAAACTGGTCTATATAAACTGTTATCTGGTGAGGAGATGCTAGAGCATATTTCGGGTTATACTTTATGGTTATTGAAAGAGTGTAGCCAATAACATCAAATGCTCTGAACACCCGTATTTATTGACTGTTGCAGATGTGGTGGGTAGTGGATGCGTCCGTACCAATATTATCGCCTATATTTTTGGGGTGGGAGGGAAGGGAAGGGGAGGAGGAGGGGTTCATCTGCCTGGGCTGTGTGATGATGCCTTGTGATGCTGGAGTTGGCTGCCCCCTCTCTCTCTCTCTCTCTCTCTCTCTCTCTCTCTCTCTCTCTCCTCGATAAAATGCCTTCAACACTACCAACTTTCATGTGTGTGTGTGTGTGTGTGTGTGTGTGTGTGTGTGTAGTGTGTGTGTGTGTGTGTGTGTGTGTGTGTGTGTGTGTGTGTGTGTGCGTGTGTGTGTGTGTGTGTGTGTGTGATCATCCAATTAAGCCTTCATACGCGACAAGGGTTAAGCGTCAAAGAGATTATTTGTAGTAGCCCTAATCTAACCTAACCTAACCTAACCTAACTAACCTAACCTAACCTAACCTAACCTAACCTAAAACCAAAACCAAATAAACCAAACCAAGCCAAACTAACCTAACCTAACCTAACCAAACCAAACCTCACCTGACCCTCTTTCTTCCTTTACCTGCCGACAATGCAAATCACCCTTGTGTGTTTACCTTTGTTGAGGACGTCGAGGCTTCATTCTCCCATCATAGCTTCAGTCATTCCTTTGTTATTATTCACCAACTCTCAAAAGACATTTCTCTGTTAGGTCTTCTTACGTTAACTTCAACCCCTTGACTCTAATTGGTTTATGGACAGGTGTAGTGGTGGAGGTGTTCAGTATATCTCATTTTATGTCCGTTTGTTTGGGTCTGTTTGTTTGGGTCTGTTTGTTTGGGTCTGTTTGTTTGGTCTGTTTGTTTGATTCTGTTTGTTTGAGTCTGTTTGTTTGGTCTGTTTGTTTGGGTCTGTTTGTTTTGGGTCTGTTTGTTTGGGTCTGTTTGTTTGAGTCTGTTTGTTTAGGTCTGTTTGTTTAGGTCTGTTTGTTTGAGTCTGTTTGTTTAGTCTGTTTGTTTAGTCTGTTTGTTTGAGTCTGTTTGTTTGGGTCTGTTTGTTTAGTCTGTTTGTTTGAGTCTGTTTGTTTGAGTCTGTTTGTTTGGGTCTGTTTGTTTGGGTCTGTTTGTTTGGGTCTGTTTGTTTGAGTCTGTTTGTTTGAGTCTGTTTGTTTAGTCTGTTTGTTGGGTCTGTTGTTTGAGTCTGTTTGTTTGAGTCTGTTTGTTTAGTCTGTTTGTTTGGGTCTGTTTGTTTGGGTCTGTTTGTTTGGGTCTGTTTGTTTGGGTCTGTTTGTTTGGGTCTGTTTGTTTAGGTCTGTTGTTTGGGTCTGTTTGTTTGGCCTGTTTGTTTGAGTCTGTTTGTTTGGGTCTGTTTGTTTGGGTCTGTTTGTTTGAGTCTGTTTGTTTGAGTCTGTTTGTTTGGGTCTGTTGTTTGGGTCTGTTTGTTTGAGTCTGTTTGTTTGGGTCTGTTTGTTTTGAGTGTTTGTTTGGGTCTGTTTGTTTGAGTCTGTTTGTTTGGGTCTGTTTGTTTGAGTCTGTTTGTTTGGGTCTGTTTGTTTGAGGTCTGTTTGTTTGGGTCTGTTTGTTTGGGTCTGTTTGTTTGGGTCTGTTTGTTTGGGTCTGTTTGTTTAGTCTGTTTGTTTAGTCTGTTTGTTTGGATCTGTTTGTTTGGAGTCCTGTTTGTTTGAGTCTGTTTGTTTGGGTCTGTTTGTTTGGTCTGTTGTTTGAGTCTGTTTGTTTGGGTCTGTTTGTTTGAGTCTGTTTGTTTGGGTCTGTTTGTTTGAGTCTGTTTGTTTGGGTCTGTTTGTTTGAGTCTGTTTGTTTGGGTCTGTTTGTTTGAGTCTGTTTGTTTGGGTCTGTTTGTTTGAGGTCTGTTTTGTTTGAGTCTGTTTGTTTTGGGTCTGTTTGTTTGGGTCTGTTTGTTTGAGGTCTGTTTGTTTTGGGTCTGTTTGTTTGAGTCTGTTTGTTTGGGTCTGTTTGTTTGGGTCTGTTTGTTTGAGTCTGTTTGTTTGAGTCTGTTTGTTTGAGTCTGTTGTTTAGTCTGTTTGTTTGAGTCTGTTTGTTTAGGTCTGTTTGTTTGGGTCTGTTTGTTTGAGTCTGTTGTTTGGGTCTGTTTGTTTGGGTCTGTTTGTTTGGAGTCTGTTTGTTTGATCTGTTTGTTTGGGTCTGTTTGTTTTGAGTCTGTTTGTTTGAGTCTGTTTGTTTAGTCTGTTTGTTTGGGTCTGTTGTTTGAGTCTGTTTGTTTGAGTCTGTTTGTTTGGTCTTGTTTGTTTGGGTCTGTTTGTTTGGGTCTGTTTGTTTGAGTCTGTTTGTTTGGGTCTGTTTGTTTGAGTCTGTTTGTTTAGTCTGTTTGTTTGGAGTCTGTTTGTTTTAGTCTGTTTGTTTGAGTCTGTTTGTTTGAGTCTGTTGTTTTGGGTCTGTTTGTTTTGGGTCTGTTTGTTTGAGTCTGTTTGTTTGGGTCTGTTTGTTTGTTTTGTGGCTGGTTGTCTTTTTGTCTGTTTGTTTGTCTGTTTGTTTGGTCTGTTTTTTGAGTCTTTTTGTTTGGGTCTGTTTGTTTGGGTCTGTTTGTTTGGGTCTGTTTGTTGAGTCTGTTTGTTTGGGTCTGTTTGTTTGAGTGTTTGTTTGGGTCTGTTTGTTTGAGTCTGTTTGTTTGGGTCTGTTTGTTTGAGGTCTGTTTGTTTGGGTTTTTTGAGTCTGTTTGTTTGGGTCTGTTGTTTTGGGTCTGTTTGTTTGGGTCTGTTTGTTTGAGTCTGTTTGTTTGAGTCTGTTTGTTTGGGTCTGTTGTTTACTTTGTTTGGATCTTTGTTTAGGTCTGTTTGTTTGAGTCTGTTTGTTTGGGTCTGTTTGTTTGAGTCTGTTTGTTTGGGTCTGTTTGTTTAGTCTGTTTGTTTGGGTCTGTTTGTTTGAGTCTGTTTGTTTGGGTCTGTTTGTTTGAGTCTGTTTGTTTGGATGTTGTTTGGGTCTGTTTGTTTAGTCTGTTTGTTTGAGTCTGTTTGTTGGGTCTGTTTGTTTGAGTCTGTTTGTTTGGGTTTGTTTGTTTGAGTCTGTTTGTTTGGTCTGTTTGTTTAGTCTGTTTGTTTGGGTCTGTTTGTTTGAGTCTGTTTGTTTGAGTCTGTTTGTTTCGGGTCTGTTTGTTTGAGTCTGTTTGTTTGAGTCTGTTTGTTTGGGTCTGTTTGTTTGGGTCTGTTTGTTTTGAGTGTGTTTGTTTGGGTCTGTTTGTTTGGTCTGTTTGTTTGGGTCTGTTTGTTTGGGTCTGTTTGTTTGGGTTTGTTTCAGGTCTTTTTTGTCTGTCTTTGTCTGTCTATCTGTCTCTCTTTCTCTGTCCCTCTGTCTGTCTCTTTCTCTATCTCTCTTTCTCAATATCTCTCTCTCTCTCTCTCTCTCTCTCTCTCTCTCTCTCTCACATACACACAAGCGTATAGCCTTGGGTTCCCCTGTACTGTACACTCACCCTCTCGTACCATCACGGACTAAATAGTACACTGTGAGGCGTCCTTGTGACAGTTAAAACAATCTCGCGGTGAGGAGGGAGGGCGAGACAGACAGACAGGAAGAGAGACAGAGAAGCAGATAGACAGACAAAGCTAGAGAGAGAGACGTGAATGGATGGACAGACAGACAGACAGACAGACAGACAGCTTAACGTAAATATATGGTGGTTACACTTGGTTTTTACTCTTTATAAAATGGTCATTATTATCCGCTGCTTTATATGGTCGGTGTCATATAGATAATTATTAAGTTGAAAAGAGAAAATAAGCAATGGCAAATGTGTTGTCCGAAAGCGTGAATTTGTTCGTGACTTGGACAGTAAATATTCTTTATTTCAAGCTGTTTTTTCACTCGTATCGCAAAGTTAATGAGCTGAACGGAACCACATTGGGGGCGGGACTTCTGAGCTTAGTCCCGCTAGCTAAAAAAAAAAAATACAATACGTAACCTTGATAAATAATAACTAAATTATTTATTGAATTCTGAATCCTACTGTTAACTAATTAATATTGTAAAGATTTTTTTTATTCGTATAATGATTAAATGTCAAAATTAATTAGGAAAATAAGAAGAGGAAAATTCTTGCTAATGAATAACTGTCAAAGGTTTAGACTGAGTGACGCAGCTGTTGTGTTTTATTAGATCAAAGTTTAATTAGACAACAATGGCAGTTCTTCCATTACAGCTGTCTTAAAAAAGGTGAAATATATTAGTGGTTTTTCTGTGTATATTTCAATGTTTTTTTTTATTACATTGAAGACTAGAATGTGGAGGTTATTTTACTTTATGGTTGAACGCCCTGACCTTAACCTAACCTAACCTAACATAATATCAACCAAACCAATCCCTCCCCACCCACCCCAGGTAGGGTATAGCGTTTGGGTGTTTCATCAAAGGTATAATAAGCTTATTGAGAGGGGGAGAGAACAGGTAAGCTAATTATCAGGTTATTCCCCCAAAAAAATAATAATATTAATAAAATAATAAACATCTTCTAATATTCTTATCTTCCTTAACATTTGTCTCCTTCTTATCTAATTATAATTGAGTAAACACTATGTTAGAATACCCCCACCCACCTCAACCCCCCACCTCTCAAAATATATAAAAATAAAATATATTAATGAGATGAAATGTAGAGACAAAATTTGATCTAATGAGGTAAGATTTGTGAGGGAGGAGGGAGGAGTTGTATAATGAGAACTAAAGACAAAGAAAGTTGTTTGTGTGGAGGTGATGGTGTGTGGTGTGGTGTGGTGTGGTGCTGAGGTAGTAATGGTGTTTAATCACAATTATTCTGAGAGAGAGAGAGAGACAGAGAGAGAGACAGAGAGACAGAGAGTACAGTACCACCACCTACCATCTTCCACATTAACAGGCGACACACGCTATCTGCCTCTCAACTACCGCTCACTCAACTAACATCCCACTTCCCGTCCTCCGTTACCAGTGAGCGTGATGTCACAACCCGTATATAATGTAACACTACTGCCGCTATACTTATTACTTGTAACAGCAATTGTAACGCGAATTTGCTTGGGTAACTCTATATAGGTAACGTTATGATTGTTGATGTTACTAAGTGTGACTGTTTGGTTCTACTACTACTACTACTACTACTACTACTACTACTACTACTACTACTACTACTACTACTACTACTACTACTACTACTACTACTACTACTTTTTTAACTGCTCACCTACCTAATAGCCACACCTACGCCTCCATTTATTTACCTTAATATTAAATATCCTAATACACTAAGAAGCTATCCCTATCTGTGTTGAATTAGTTGAGCCGCAGATCTATGCGGCATTCAGTGACTTTAGCCTCATAGTCAATATCTGCAGCAGTTGTCGGATTGGGGCAGAAGCTCTCGTTCCCCTGAGGCAGAGCAAAAGCCGACCGAAGAAGAGAGAAGGACAGTCGACATCTCATCCAGGCTGTAACATAACTTCTGGGCTGCTGCTTCTGTTCGGAGATCAACTCCGCGAGGTCTGGCGTAGAAACATCTTGCCGCGACCCATCCCCAGAGGTTGTGAACACTAGAGGGTGGCTGCCTTGATCAACGTTTTAGTTCTCTCCCATATGCCCTCCCTATATGCAGCATCGAGAGCTAGGTTACGGTGATATGCGGCCATGGGATCAAAATCCCTGATGTCGAAGAAAGCTTGCTGTCCCCGCGTCCAAATCCTCGAGCACTGACGTCCACACGGGCTTCGTTAGATGTGTTTGAAGTCCTGTGTTGGAAGATCTCACCATCCAATGGAAGGAGGTCGGTTCTATCACCATGACATCCCAGCAGATTTCCTTCAACATATTTGCGGTGAGGTCCTTACCTCGTCATGCCTCGTGCATATGAAGCCCCTTTTTGCACAAGCCAGGCGTGATCCACCATCATAAAGGCCACACACACGCATTGGGAGCAAACCTTCTACTGGCCAGACAGTACCTTGAAAAAATGGCATCTGTAAATTCTTGTTTATTAACACTGAAACCATTTGCCCTTATCGGTAACGTAGTTAACCAGTTCAGCACTACTACTGCACTACTACTACTACTACTACTACTACTACTACTACTACTTTTTTTTTAAACATGGCCTCAGCCTCCCCAATAACCACACCTTCGCCACCATTTATTTACCTTAATATTAAATATCCTAATACATAAGCAACTATCCTATCTGTGTTAAATTAGTTGAGCCGCAGATCGATGCGGCATCGATGACTCTTAGCCTCATAGTCAATCTGCAGCAGTTGACGGAGTAGGGCCAAGCTCGTTCCCCTGAGGCAGAGCAAAACCGACCGAAGAGAGAAAGGACAGTCGACATCTCATCAGCCTTTGACACAACTTCTGGGCTGCTGCTTCTGTTTCGGAGATCAGCTCCGCGAGTCTGACGTAAAACATCTTACGCTTAGGCCCATCCACCAGAGGTTGTGAACACTAAGCCCAATTGAAGCTGCCTTGATCGACATTTTAATTCTCTCCCCATATGCCTACTCTTGTCGTTCTCATTCCTCCTATAGCAATACGTAGCTTCA
>NW_024726223.1:0-14971 GCF_018991925.1 Homarus americanus | reverse complement strand
AGTCTTCACGAGGAAAATAATACTGGTCTTCACGAGGACAATGATTGCGGTCTTCACGAGGAAAATAATACTGGTCTTCACGAAGACAATGATAGCAGTCTTCACGAGGACAATGATAGCAGTCTTCACGAGGAAAATAATACTGGTCTTCACGAGGACAATGATTGCGGTCTTCACGAGGACAATAGCGGTGATCCAAACTATTGTAACTAGTGCTATTATGCTATTATCATTATACTCATCTAGAGGCTAAGCTTATTCATTTAAAGCGTGAGGTAAAATTTTAAGCTTAGACTACAACGAAAACCTTCAGGTAAAACTGTCAAGCTTACAAATAGAAAGAAACGCACGAGGTACAACTTTTAAGCTGAACCTAAAAAGAAAAGCTTTTTTTTTCCTTCACCCTGGCATTAGGTGTAAAATGTAGCTAGACTCTAAAAGCTAATGAAGGTAAAACTGTCCAATTTACTTCTTGCTAGTAACTACCATCACCACCACCACTACCACCACCACCATCACCACCACCACTACCACCACCACCACCACTACCACCATCTCACACCTTCCTCAATGCTAGTAGCGCACGGTGATGCTATTTTGTTTTACACCATCGTTAAAATAAAATCCAGGTATGGTGGCTCCTATTTTTTTTTTGGTAATATTTAGTACCTAACCTAACTCAACCTAACTTAACCAAACGTAACCTAACCCAACCCAACCCAACCTAACCTAACCTAACCTAACCTAACCTAAACTAACCTAACCTAACCTAACCTTGATCCACTGAAGAGAGTCTGTATTGGCCACTTAAAGAGTCTGGTCTCCTTGGTACTTACGGACGAGAGTGCTCGGATGAAGAGCCACTCAGAGACGCTCACTTAACGTCGTCACACGGGGTCATACACGGGGGTCACGGGGTACACGGGGGTCACACGAGGTCACACGGAGTAAGACATCAAGAGGACAGTGGAGATGATGACGTCTTCCACCCCGTGTTGCCTCAAGTCAATCTACCAGGTGGAGTGAAGTCATAAGTGGGTCATTTTAAACCCTTCATCATCTTGTATTTCCTCCTCCTCCTCCTCCTCCTCCTCTCATTTTTTCCTCTTTATTTTTCCATTTAACCTTCCATTCTCTCATCTTTATTCACTATAGTCCAGTCTCTCTCTCTCTCTCTCTCTCTCTCTCCAGGTGGGAGTTAAACACCTGTATTATGCTCTCTTCCCTCCCAACTGTTATCAAGTGATGTTGGTAAGTTATTTCCATCCTCCTCCTCCTCCTCCTCCTCCTGCTGGTGTTGTCAGGTGGTGTTGTCAGGTGATGTTAGTTACTTCATTAAATCCCTCTTACTGTTGTTGTCAGGTGGTGGAATTTATCCCTCCAGGTCAGCAGGTGATAACGTTCCCTCAGACTGCCAGGTGGTCCCCATGACAGTGACGGATGCCCCCAACAAATAGCAGGTCGTTGTGTACAAACCCGAGGGAACGAGACTCAATGTTTACTGAAGCCACAAGTGTCATGACAATATTACTTGACATCGTTACATGCTGTCAAGACCCGTGTTTATCATAGTTGAGTGGCAGGGTGGGGTGGGGTGGGGTGGGGTGGGGTGGGGTGGGGTGGGGTGGGATGGAGTTTGGCGAGTGGGTGGGTGGGGTGGAGTGAAGCAGGTAGGTGGATGTGTAGGACAAATGGTGTGGCTATACAGGTGGTGTGTGAGATAGGTGGTGAAGGTTTAAGATTCGACAGATGTTATGAGACAGGTGGTAAAGGCATATAGATAATTAGGCTCGACAGGTAGTAAACAAAACAGGTAACCAACAAACCTTTAAAAACAAGTACATGACCTCTACCAAGTTATTATTTCATCCTCAATACTATAGATAACAACAACTATCAATAACAAACATAAGAGGAACAGAATACATCCCCCACCCCATTCTTCCCCCTACCGCACCGAGGTAAACACAGCCACTCATAACACTTACTGAAAGAACACGTCAAAATACACAAACACCCCCCTTCCTCCCATTCCGTCTCCCCATTCCTTTCCCCCTTCCCCTTCCTTTCCCCCTTCCCCTTCCTTTCCCCCTTCCCCTTCCTTCCCCCTTCCCCTTCCTTCCCCCTCTCCCATATCAGATCAGTTAGAACGATAGACTAAACGAGGGAAGGCTACCCACAACATCTCTACATTATCGTCAATTTATCATCAACGATTTATCAACATCAACTTATCGGAGCAATATTTTCTACCGCAGATTAATCCTTCATAACTCCCCCACTGGCTTTCTCACTAGTCAAATGGTGGTCCACGGTCTTAATGGATATAGAGACCGTCTTAATGGCTGGGTATAAGGTGGGGCCTATTAGTATTGGAGCCACATTGATCTGCAATTCGGGCCCTTTATCGTGTATCCAGCCAGCGTAGTGTGGTGGTGGTGGATCGATATTGAGAACAAAGATTAGTAAATTAACTTTTCCCCTTAACACAGAGACTAACAAAATTAAACAACGAAACAAATAAATAAATAAATAAATAAATAAATAAATAAATAAATAAATAAATAATCTTTGTTACAGTGTCTTTCGCGGTACAACCTTAGGCACCATTCTTGTCGCCATCTTGGTACCATAGCTTAAGTGAACTCGTCTAGGGGGGGTAGGGGGTAAGGGGGGATGTAGGGGGGGTAAGGGGGGATGTAGGGGAGGTAAGGGGGGATGTAGGGGGAGTAAAGGGGGCGTCCTCAACATCTCCATTTAAAAGGAAAAAAAAATATATATATAACGTAGGAGCCTTTAGAGTGCCCCCAAGGTAAGGTGAGGTAGGTCGCTGTGCCTGCATTAAGAGTGTGTTAACCTGGCCTAACACACACACACACACACACACAGACACACACACACACACACACACACACACACACACACACACACACACACACACACACACCAGGAAGTGCTAGCGACCAATGAAAGACCAGCCCAAGAATTTCGTGAGAGTTGTGTTGCACCAATGAAAGGTAAAAGGACAGATTGAATGGCCCTGAGGAGCTACTGAAGAAGTTTTATGGCAGAGGTTCTGAAGTGTGTGTGTGTGTGTGTGTGTGTTAGGGTAAATAACAAGGTAAAATACAGAGATCCTTGAACCAGGCTAGAAAATACAAGATCTGGCAACACGATCCTCTGTTATCATTAAATGGAATCTAACCCGGGACCCGCATACTACTGGTGACGCAGTAACCCAGTAACCCCCCCGTACAATCACCTGAAGAGAAGTATTGTCGTTCATTTTATAAAACTATATAATTATCTATAATTATGCATCACTATAATGAGCAGCTTCAACCTCCAATATGATTAGTTGTGCCATTTAATATCGTGACGACTCTAGTATTACACGTCATGTTGTGCCACGATGACTCGCCATCTTCCTCTACGACCACTATAACGTGTCCCACTATGGCCGCTATCAACATTATCCTGCTGGCGTCAACCCTCAGAGCTTCCCTAACCCAGCTGGTCGTCACCCAACTAATTCTTCCCGGCTAACAACCTGGTAAACGATGCCAGCTACCGTGACCTCCTGCCGGGGTAGCATTACACTCGTCAGGTTCTCTCCACAAGATTTCCCTAAATGTTTCTTTTATACCGGGTGAGTGTTTATCAGCAAACTTGTGATGTTAAGACCTGATACATACAATACTTCTTCAGGATAACGTTACATATGTTCACACACAAATGATGCACAGGTAATATAAACCGAGATTACCTGAGAGATATTTACTAGTTAAATATTTAATCCCATTACGGAGAATGGGATTACAGAGGTGGACAAAAATAAATTTAAAATAAAATCATATTCTAACATTTCACTCAGTTGAGGAATCATGAAAAGGCTTAGGCAATAATCCCCCTGTCTGGTGGTGGTCTGGGACACTGGGGACTGAAACACTGGGGGCTGAAACACTGGGGACTGAAACACTGGGGGGCTGAAACACTGGGGGCTGGAACACTGGGGGCTGAAACACTGGGGTGAAACATTATTTGGGGCTGGGAAATTACCAGCTGAAACACTGGAGGTTGAACACTGGGGGCTGAAACACTGGGGACTGAAACACTGGGGGGCTGAAACACTGGGGACTGGAACACTGGGGGCTGAAACACTGGGGGCTGGAACACTGGGGGCTGGAACACTGGGGGCTGGAACACTGGGGGCTGAAACACTAGGGGCTGAAACAATGGGGGCTGAAACAATGGGGGCTGAAACACTGGGGGCTGGAACACTGGGAGCTGAAACACTAGGGGCTTACCTAAATCCTCTCTATGATGAGCTTAACTTGTAATGTGTAAGTCATTTCTACTCTTGTTTCCACGTTGTTTTAACATTAATTTCTCTCCAAAACAAGACTTCAGATGACAATTTTAAATACTGTTATGTTCTGACTTCGGGTTAGTTCACCACCACCACCGTCACCAATTATCTTCTTCCACTGGTTTCATTACCACCACCACATATTTTTCCACTACTACCACCACCACACTTCACCACATACACATTCACTACATTATCTCTATTGTATTACCACATTATAACCACTAATCCCTCACATCTCTAGTCCAGTTACTGATATAAATCACTGATAACTACTAATACTCCTTATCATAAATTAACATCGCTATTCTTTTAGTATACAGTATTACCATATAGGACCAGTGTAGCCAAACCTGCGACACATCTCTCAACTGTTTATATCGCCACTAGAATATGATACTTCGATTATAAAACCTAAATTGATTCTGGCAATATTTTGATGGGGTGACTCAACAGCTGGTCCTTCCTGCGTGGTAGTTATCTGGTTCATTTATATAACATTAAGTCCTCCGCCGTCTAGTAGGAGTCGTAAAAAAAAAATTATATGCAGAGGGATTTAGGAGTATAAGAGGGTTGTAAAGGGCTTATCACCACTCCTGTCTCTGGCCTGGTGATGAGGGAAGCTGTTGATGGTGATAGTGGTGATGGTGATGGTGGTGATGGTGATAGTGGTGATGGTGATAGTGGTGGTGGTGGTGATAATGGTGGTGGTGATAGTGGTGGTGATAGTGGTGGTGGTGGTGATAATGGTGGTGGTGATAGTGGTGATGGTGATAATGGTGGTGGTGATAGTGGTGGTGGTGATAATGGTGGTGGTGATAGTTGGTGGTGATAGTGGTGAAGATGATCATGGTGACACAAAGTGGTGATAATAGTGATGATAGTTATTAATTGTACTATATAATTCATCTGGCATCATAAAGCACGTACTCACATGACGCCGTTCACCCAACAAATTATTTTCCATTTAAAAATAATAATGAAAAAAACACATTATACTTAAAAGATTATAAAACAACTTTACATCTTTCAGGAGGCGGCCAGCTTACTTGATAAGCTTAAAAAAACACCATCCAAGAGCCCAAGCTTACCATCACCCCCCCAGAGTCCCCTAAATTGGGCCATTCAACCAGCACCAATTCAACCCTTCAGATGGCAATGGGGTAATTGGGTAGTTTATTCACTCTAACTTCAGATGAATTTATTCACCTTAGGAAGGGTCTCTGTCCCCTACAGGGTTAATAGTCAAGGGGGCCAGACAGCCACATGTCAGGCTAGAGTGCCCTATAAGGTAAGGACAGTCTCTCATCTCTACAGCATTCAGGCATAAGTCCCAGAGCTTGTTTGGACCGTGAAGCAGTGTCATGCCAACAACACCGTCAGGCATTACATACAGTAGTTCTAATCCCAAGACGCATAAGACCGACGTAAGACAGTTGAAGTATGGGAACTAGACAGGAAGCAGCGGTCGTTTACATGAAATATACCATCATCAACACTGACAGTATCTGAAGTAGTGTTAAAGAGAGCATTGATAAAAGAAGTAGCGCCAGTAACAGCAGTAACATAAGTAGCATCTATAACAGCATTAGATAACATGGAAAGTAGCGTCCCTCTCAGATATAGGTACAGTAGCATCAACAGTAACAAAAGGTAGCATAGGGAACGATGACTACGGTAGATATAAAAAAAAATATATATAACAGTACAGGTATAGACAGCACCAGGAGCAATGGGCCACTGTAGAGATAGAGGCAATGATAAAAGCAACAACAACAACAACAACACAAGCACCACCACCATTTAGAGCACCGGCTGTCACACACCAACACTACAATGGTGAGGGAGATGGAGGGGAGTCATAGTATCCTGGCTCCAGAGATAAAGGAGGAGTCGAGCCAAGTGTCTGGAGGGGAGGAGCCGAGGGGGAGGGGTGGAGCCGACGGGGAGGGGTGAGGAGGGGCGGGGGTGGAGAAGGGAGTGTTGCGGGGAGAGGGGGGGTGGCCAGCGCCTTCACTGCGGTACCCCGCCTGCACGGTCGATACAACAAACGTACAAACACAGTGCCTTTAGCAAGTACCACTACACCCGCGGCACTCTACCAAACACCACTATCATCACCCATTGTGTAGGAGGGAGGTGGTGCGTGGGAGGAAGTGTGTCAGCGTGGGAGGAAGTGTGTCAGCGTGGGAGGAAGTGTGTCAGCGTGGGAGGAAGTGTGTCAGCGTGGGAGGAAGTGTGTCATGTGGGAGGAAGTGGTGGGTCATGTGGAGGAAGGTGTCAGTGGGAGGAAGTGTGTGGGAGGAAGTGTGTGTCAGGTGGGGAGAAGTGTCAGCGTGAGTGAAGTGTGTCAGCGTGGGAGGAAGTGTGTCAGCGTGGGAGGAAGTGTGTCAGCGTGGGAGGAAGTGTGTCAGCGTGGGAGGAAGTGTGTCAGCGTGAAAAGTGTGGGGGGGGGAGGGGATAATCAAGTGTGGGAGGCAGCGTAACAGTAGGAATATAGTGGCAGGCGTTGTGTAAGTGTGTGTAGTAGTGGAGGAGTGTGGGAGGCAGTGTGTGTGTGTGTGTGTGTGTGTGTGTGGCAATCCAAGAGTCAAGGCATCACACTCTGGCTCTCAGCTTCCAACACATGCCACGGGGTTCCTCAGTAGTAGTAGTAGTAGTAGTGACGGTGGCAGTTGGCGGCAGTGACGGTTAGTGGCGGTTGGTGGCAGTGGCGGTTAGTGGCGGTTGGTGGCGACGTTCATTAAACATTATTTTTTTCTTTATTAAATGTTTGTTAATTCCAAAACGAGCGTAAATTGTCCCTAGACTTTTGTTCTGTCTCGCTACAAGCAGCACCATCCATTAGTTTTGGGACTCCACGCAAAGCCGGAACTAGAACAAGCGCGAAAATAAACAGAAAAACTGATAACCAGTGAGTGAAGCCTGGAAGGTGTGTTAGGGGGTGGGGGGTGGGGATTGTGGGGTAGGGGGTTGGGAGAAGGAGGGGGTAGGGGGGGGTGGAGAATAACTACGGGGTTAAGGAAGAAATTATATAACAAACATTTCCACTTAACACATATTCTAAACCCGTGTTCGCCAGCGGCCATTTTTTTTTTACCTACCACCAGCGGCTATCTTAACTTAAAAAACAAAACAAAACACAAAATTTAGTGTGTGTTATTATCATTATTATCCTCTGATACTGTGATAAAATTTAATGAGCAATAACGTGATATTAAGGGCAAACAGGAGAGAGAGAGAGACAGAGAGAGAGAGAGAGAGAGAGAGAGAGACAGAGAGAGAGAGACAGAGAGAGGCCAGTAGTAGGAAAATAAAAAAGAACAATAAAAAAGGAAGGAAGGAAGGAAAGAAGGAAGGACACATTCTATACCGCATACTATACCAGTTGTACCAGTGATGCTCTACCGGGGATACTTTACCGAAAGCAATGAATGAAGACTGATGTACCGGTGATGCTGTGACGGTGATGTTGTACCGGTGACGCTGTGACGGTGATGCTGTGACGGTGACGCTGTGACGGTGATGCTGTGACGGTGATGTTGTGATGGTGATGCTGTGACGGTGATGCTGTGACGGTGATGTTGTGACGGTGATGCTGTGACGGTGAGGTTGTGACGGTGACGCTGTGACGGTGACGGTTTATTACAAGTTATTGATAATTTTTACAATGGTTGGGACTGGGCTGTTCTTATAGCGACCAGTTCGTGCACGTATGGGCTGGATGCGGTTGTGGTGTCGAACAGCAATTCTCGGACTAGGGATCTCAGGTGGTAGTAGGAGCCGGTGTCGAGGATGGTGTAGAAGCTTCTTACCAAATTTGCAGATGAGGTCGTGGTGATGGTCAGTGAGAGTCGAAAGGTGTGTGTGTGTGTGTGTGTGTGTGTGTGTGGTCAATACTCTTTCCTCTGTACACGGGTCAATCTGGGTAGCTTCTATTGCGTTCTGATATAAAGTGACGTCAGTGAGTTATAATGAAAAGTGACATAAGGAAGCTCCGATGAAGAGAGAGACACTGGAGAAATGAAGAAAATTGCAGTTAGCTCAGAAAAGTGACGGAAGATGATAGAACGTAATGGGAACAATGAAAAAAAAAGCGAGATATATTAAAAAAGTAATGTGGGAAATGGAAAAAAATAATAATACCTAGGAAAATAGTACAGGTAGACATGATGAGTAAAAGTACCCAAGAAAAGTGACATCAACTCATCACAGACATAAATAACAAGACATTTAATAACTCAAGAGACATACACGTGTTATTAGAGTCACGTGTTAGAGGCGGCAATGAAGAACTCGAAGAATTCATTTACGTAAAGGTAATACACTCAAAGGGTACAACAGGGTGCCGGGAGCGTGAAGCGTTAAAGAAGCGTAAAGCATTAATGAATCCTCTTGGTACATATTGCCTGACGCTTATTAATACGGTGTTATGATGAAAATATTCCTCGTTAATGAAAAAAAATAATCATGTACCTAAAGGGTTGGTTTAAGATGTAAGAAAAAACGTCAAGAAATAACACCGAGAATTTATCGTAACTAGAGACATTTAGCTAAGAACAAATTAAAAGACAAAGTTAATGCTACAGATTTTTTTTCTAAGGTCATCTACTTTACTGGTGTTAAGTAAATGTATCTACTTAAGGTCCAGTGTTAATGTAAACTTAGTGTTATTTATGAATGTTAGTTTGTGAGCTTATTTCATTGAGTTATGTAAAATATTAAACATCCAGTTATGAGAAATACACGTCGGGGAAACCACTAATAATGTGATCCCATCAGACCTGAATACTGCTACTATATTTTGGTTAAGTTCTACACGTGACATCTATGATTATCAGTTACATGAGTTGTACAAGGACACACGAGGGGGGGAGGGGCAAACACGGAGGGGAGGGGACACACGAGGGGGAGACACGAGGGGAGGAAACACGGAGGAGGAGGACACACGAGGGGAGGGCAAACACGGAGGGGAGGGGGACACACGAGGGGGAGACACACGAGGGGGGAGGGGAACACGGAGGAGGAGGACACACGAGGGGAGGGGACACACGGAGGGGAGGGGACACACGAGGGGGGGAGACACGAGGGGAGGGAAACACGGAGGGAGGAGGACACACGAGGGGGAGGGGACACACGGAGGGGGAGAGGAACACACGAGGGGGGAGACACGAGGGGGAGGAAACACGGAGGGAGGGGAGGGGACACACAGGGGGAGGGACACACGAGGATGAGGGGACACACGAGGGGGACACAAGAGTGGGACACGGGGGAGAGTGACAGGGGAGGGAACTCACGAGGGAGGGGACACGAGGGGGAGGGGGACACACGGAGGGGGGGGACACGAGGGGAGGGCACACAAGAGGGGGGACACGAGGGGAGGGACACACGAGGGGGAGGGGAACACACGAGGGGCAGGGGGATACACGAGGGGAGGGGACACACACGAGGGGGAGGGGGACACACACACGAGAGGGAACACACGAGGGGAGGGTGAGAGGGGAGGGGGGGGCACACAAGAGGGGGGGGGGGAAACACACGAGGGGAGGGGACACGAGGGCGAGGGGGAGACACACAGGGGAGAGGACACACGAGGGGAGACACACGAGGGGTGACACACGAGGGGGAGGGTGACACACGAGGGGGAGGGTGGGAGGGGGAGGGTGACACACAAGAGGGGTAGAGTGACACACGAGGGGGGAGGGTGACACACGAGGGGGGAGGGTGACACACAAGAGGGAGGGTGACACACGAGGGGGACACAACACAGCCTTAGGCACCGAAGCTTCTACAGACTCCAATAACAGCAACATCGGGTTGAGGGTGTTCGAGTCCTGTCATAAAAGAGCCGTGGAAACAACTGTCCATATTAATAAAGAAGTTGTATTGAAGGAAGAGAGGACAAGTAGGTTAGGTTAGGTTAGGTTAGATGCAGTGCGGATACAGCACACGGTAAGAGAAAACGAGCTGATACAAACAACAAACACGTCAGAAGAAAAATTACAGGATATTTACTTGCTGGGTCAAATTCTCGCCGATATCTACTACCTCATAACTCATAACCCCCTACATATTCTACGACCTCATACCCCAACATATTCTATGACCTCATATCTTTCTACATGCCTTACGACCTCATTTCGTCCAGTATCTACGACCACATATCCTCCTACAACTACACACTTGTCTCTTGCACATCCATTTTGTCACCCATCCATCCATCCATTTACACGACTCCATAAAAGCAGATTGACAGAAAATCGTTTTCACGCGCGACGCTTCTTGTTTCCGGCCTGATGGTATGGCCTATGGGAGGGCCCGGCGGAGACGTGGGCTTTAGGGAGGAGTTCTTGAAACACCCAAATTGGGGAACGTTCATCAATGCTCGTCTGATGTCATTGTTTACAAATTGTGTGGAAGATCGGACGGACAGAGTGACTTCTATATGACAACCTGTCGAGGGAAGACGCGATATCAAGGATTCATTTTCTGTGTAATTCCTTTTCATTTCTTCGATTTTTTGTCTGAAAAACGTCATTTAATCTTTCGCTTATTGTGCCATGATGCCAAAACCATTATAATGTAACACTTTTTCACACACACACAACAGATGCAATTTTCCTTTTCTACCATTGTAAACAAGATCCATTCATTCACTGCCTTGAGACACGTGTTTTATATGCCTCCAGCCATACATACAAACATAATATACTCTTTCAGACGCTCCACTGACGACCAAGGTAAAGTGAGCCTTGCCGCAGGTTCAGTTGATCACACAGATGGGATCCTGAACTTCGAGCCCTTCCCTTTCATTCACCTTTTGTGACAGACTGACACGGATGATCTATGGTTTATGGCTGAGAATAAATACAATGATTAACCACAAAAGAATAACCAGATAAAAGCCAAAGTGACGATAGAAGCATTAGGGTACGGATCCCGGTGGCTATTTCCTTGATGTTTCCTAGGACTAAGAGGAGACACTGCTGACTAGGGTGTGTCATACGGAGGCGAATTTTTTTTGTTGAGTTTGAAAAATCGGCCCATGGTATTAATGATGTAGTTCTATGTGCAGAATCATGTGATATCTTCAGATTTGAAAAGTTTTTTATTTTTTGCTCGGTAAATTTTAACTTGAAATCTTATGAAAATTCAGTATTCCCACCCTTTTACCAACACCACTAAATAGCTTATTTAAAGTAAAGTAAATGTATCAGGTTAATATATTCGGATGAAAATTATCCAGAATAGTGAAACGAATGATCTTGACACATTTATTAAATTTAATATTCCTTTAGAAAACAAAATCATCAAATACAAAAACCGGTTTTACTACTACGACCCGGTGTTGCTGCACACCCTAGGGAACATGTCTTTCTTGCTTCTGTTTCTACTCATCACCTCCCTGCTGACCACCTGAGCTCGGATGTAGCCTTCCCTCCTCTCCTGGCTGTACACATGACTGCTGGCCTCGCTCACTTGCTGTACACAACGCTCTATACTCTGGGTGTGCGAGGGCCAGGCAGGGACATGCATGGGGTTGTCCAGGAAAGCTCTGACTTGAAAATTGGTGAGGCTGCAGGTAAGAGGGGGCACACTGCCAGCCTGGATGTTATCCAGATCTATGAGATCAGTGAGGGTCTTGGCACCTAGATTGACTTCAGGAGTCTTCCTGACCCTGAAGGAATCGTCACCAACTGATTCGCCATGCCCAGATCCTCTCATAAGTCTCATATCCAAGATCTTTTTGACTGCCACTCTTCTCTCCTCCTCATCCTTACTGCAGAGCATTGTCTGCAGAACTGCCTCGGGATGAGCATACCAGGAAGATCTCCTCACAGTCTGCTCCACAATCTGAACAACCTTCCTTGGCTGACTCCTCAGGAGCTCAAGCTGGAAGAGAATATGCCTCGGACCTTCGGAGAACGATGATGACTCTGACCTGGTGTTGAAACCAATTTGGCAAAGAGACAATCACGATGAATTGACAATAAGTCTCAGGTTGTGAAGGGTTCCCTTTCGCTTATGATGAGCTAATCTACCCTGCAGAACCTGAGGTTGCCAGAGCCACCTAGAATGTGAGACTGGACCCATCTGCAGTGTATGTCTATCAGGCATGACCCCAGTTTTGATGGTGGCACTGCAAATCATGTAACCATAGTACTGGTCAGTACTCAGGTTGTCAATGACAGTATGTGCAAGCTCAACGAGTGGAGGGCCAACTGTGATTTTTTCAAAGCTCGGATTTATTTCTAACTCAGTGGCAGAGTCCAGCATCTTGCCAAGAGAACCAGACCATCTGTTGTTTGAAAGAGTCTTGCCATCCAGCTCCTGGATCAGATGTCTGAGTGGCAACTCGTTGGTGTGGAGGTCACAAACAATCCAGACCAGCTTCCTCCCAATCTTCCGCTCTATCCACTGTATGACCCCCCCTTGCCACCCTGTGTTCGTGTTGGTGCTGTCCCCTCCAATGGTCTGCAGGGTCTGGTCTATGTTCCTCTCTCTGAGCCAGTTCACAATGTTATCTGCCACTCTCTCAGCTGGTTTCCTGATGTCATCTTTCTCTGGAGTGAAATGCCACAAATACTTCTTTCCTGGTTCACTGCAGCAGGAGTAGTGTTCCTCCTTCACCATGGCAGGGAACAACTTGTCAGAATCTCCAACTTCATGAACACTTTAGTGTCATCCCTTTCCATCAAAGAACAAACAATTGATTCCATTTTCTCTTATCTCCTTATCAAACTCCTCTTTCTAGGTTACCGACACAAGCTCCTGAGCTCCCTTACTTTGTTAAGGATCTATCACCAGAACATCATCAGGTGTTATCAAAACCACCGTCAATCCAGGCAGCTGTTGCTATTCTGCAGTTTCTCTGAGACCAGTGTGGTGTCGCATGCTGGCCAGAGCTATGCTCGACATTTTCCTATTTCGAATCTTATGCCTGGAAGGTTTGGGATCATTATTTTCTGGGTTAGGGACAAAGTCACCATTCTCCTGGTCAGCACTGGATCAGCCATGGGGAAGTCATTAAATCCTGAATCAGCTTGACTCCAATCATCGGGGTTTTTTACCCTGCCCTGGGCCTTTCAAGTCTTTTCCTCGGCAACTCTTCTCCTCTTCTGTCTCTCTGTGGCAGCCTCCTGTCTCTTGGACTCCGGAATATCTTAGCTAGAAATCATGAGAGCCCCTATACTGCCAGTCTTCTCTCTCTGTGCTTTGGGAAATGCCAGTTCGATCACAGGAATCTTCAGTTCACGTTTGCAAATACAGGAGATGTGGGCCTCGGATTTACAGTCACGATCGCATCCAAACTCAGGACAGAGAACAATTGGGCACTTGCAAGTAATTATGTTAAATAACTGGTCCAGTTGCTTGGCAAAGCTGTCCTTAACTGCAAGTTTTCCTCTCCCAAGAGAGATATCTCTTGCCTTTTCCCAACTGGCTAGCAGTCTCTCACTAATCTTCTTCTGACTTGTTATGACTGGAGGCTTGAACAGAGCGTTAGCCAGAGTGTACTGTGCCAAGACAGCTTTGGTCATATCACTGGCAATGTCTTTGTTTGTGTAAGTTCTTTGGTTCTTTTCACTGATTTGCCTGATTAAAACACCGTATCTCAAAGCATCTCTCAATGTAGGCAACTCCGACTTCAGGAGCTCTCTCCCAGACCAAGATAGTGACTGAGATGGCTGGATTTTTGGTTCCTCGTCCTGACACAAGCAGCCATCGCAAATATTATCAACTTATAAATGCATCAGAATCTGAAACAGAAAAAAATATTGTTAGTTGGGTTGTTAAATAATGAAGTCAGAAAGCAAAGTTCACTATTTAATTGTAATGCACTAATGCAGCTGTACGTTAGATTTTCGATAAAGTTCACGCTAAAATTTACCTAGCAAAAGGTTGCAAAATATTGAAACTGAAATTATTTTCTGTTTATATACACTAAAATCTACCAAAAATGTAATGGGCCATTAGTTTTAGCTGATCTTCCCTCCTATGACACACCCTACTGCTGACGCTCCCGGGTCGTGTGTGTGTGTATGTCTCTTGTGATGGAAATGGGATTCTTAGATATGCTAATTCCAAAGGTTTGTGTAGGATGGTGTGGGAACATTAGCGTTGTTGAGAGATACACATCACAAGACGTCAAGTTATTATTTCGCTTTTCCTCGTCATATACCCGGCAGGTAAACTACTCATTAGCCCACCCAGGTACAGGTCACCCACCCACATCGGGGACGAGGGGAGGAAGGGGTTGCAAAGAATGGAGAAAAAAACAAAAACAAATCAAGAGTGAGAAACGATATATATTTTGTGTTGTCAAAGTCAGGGAAACAATTGAGACCCTGCAATTGTGTGTAAATGAGGCAGAAAGTTGGATCAGCAACCTGGGACTTGGTCACAATTTTTGTGATGCCATATAGCAGCAGGGTCTACCATTAGACAACACATTATGCTTCCAATATCTTCCCAGGCGGTAGTACCTCCCTGTTTGATAACTACCTACTACCTTCTTTAATTATACCTGCTGTCTGTAGCCTTCACATTGAGACACATTCAACAGTTATTATTTCTCCTTTTCTTACATACCTGTTGAGGAAA
>NW_024726222.1:0-17506 GCF_018991925.1 Homarus americanus | reverse complement strand
AACATATACTTTAAAATCTAGTGGCTTTTCTCAAAAAAAATTTCAGAGAGGAAGACAGCAGTGTAGTGTGAGAAGAGGAGTTCATTATTTGAATGGGACATTAACTTGGCGAGTGGGGAGTTTTCTATTTTCTATATTAATTAGGTGATGTACCATCATAGGCTCAAATAAGAGCTAGATACAGAAATGGGAAAAGTGAGCTTGGGGTCAGCTATCTATTTGAGTTTAATCATATGCTATGCTGTTCACTTACGTTTTCGCTTTACGCAGTAGTACCCTGATTTACGCGGTCAATTGAACCTACAGGGTACGCGTTAGTGAAACCGCGTAAAGTGAACAAACAGAACATATGATTAATTCCAATAGAGACTGGCCTGACCCCAAACTCCACTTTTTCCGACACAATACCTATGTTGTAGTAAAATAACATCTAAATTTTATGATGGTATGTCAGACAATTAATATTTAAGAGAAATACAGTCGTTGAAGTTAATGTCCATTCAACAATGGGACTCAAATCCCCACTCTTCCCAGCTCACTAGGTCTTTACCTTCTAATGTAATAATTTGGTTTACACAAAGCAAATATTTTGTCTTTGTGCAAAATATATGAACTTACATTCAAAATATTCTTGACCTGCAAGGAATCCAGAAATGTCAATTATATTATCCTAACTTTAGCCTGAGGTATTATTTATTACTAAACGTTAAAATCTGGATTTTCACCCAAACATTAATCAGAGAGGTAGGAGCTAGTGAGCTGGGAAGAGTGGGGGTTTGGTCATTATTTGAATGGACATTAACCTGGCGACAGTATTTTCTTAAATATTATTAGGTGATACCATCATAAATGTAACAGTCGAAAAGTGAGTTTAGGCGGGCCAGTTCTATGTGAATTAATCCCATATGTTTTGTTGTTCACTTTACGCGTTTTCACTTTCCAAGTACCCTTGTGGGTTCAATTGACCGCGAGAATCGGGTAATTACTGGCGAAAGCGAGAAACGCGTAAAGTGAACAACATAACATATGGGATTAAATGAAATAGACCGGCTGACCCCTAAACTCCACTTTTTCCGACACAATACCTATGTTCTAGTAAAAATAACATTTTAATTTTATGATGGTACATGCACACAATTAATACTTAAGAGAAATAGAGAAATACACTCGCCAAGTTAATGTCCATTCAAATAATGGACTCGACTCCCTACCCCTCTTCTCACACTCCTGGCTCTTCCCTCTCTGAGAAATTTTTTGGGGAAAACCACTAGATTTTAAGGTATAATAATGAATAATACTTCAAACTAAGTTAGGATAATATAATTGACATTGCTGGATTCCTTGTAAGACCAGGAGTATTTTGAATATAAATGTCATATATTTTGCACAAAAGATAACATATTTACTCAGAGTAAACAAAATACTTACATTAGATCTAAAATTTGTATGTCTAATGCAAAATCTATGATGTTTATATTCAAAATGATCATCAAATTGTAAGAATTCCAGCAATGTAAATTATATTCTGGCCAGATAATTTGTATGAATTTTATGAGCTAAATAAAAAAATTATACTTCACCCGCGTATATGAGTAGATGCACTGCGTAAAGTGGGAATTCCAGTTCTGGCAGGGTACCGCGTAAATGTAGAAATGCGTAAACCTAAGGTTCACTGTACTGTATAGCAAGGCAAGATACAGGTATATGTTCACAGTATATGCAATTGCCCTTTTCTGCACCTTATAATTTTTTTAATCAAATGGGATCCATTATGGTATATACTTGGAGAGACCTGAATGTGCTTGGAGTCTTTAGTGAATTTAATTTTATATATTGAATTATATTTTTCTGCTATTGTCTATATGTTAAGATATGCTACCTATACTTTGTCCCTCTCTCATCAACAGAAAGAAAAGTACCGTCTGAACGTGTGTGGTGAAGGGGGCGAGTATGAATCTTTCACTCTTGACTGTCCAATTTTTAGAAAGCGTATAGTAGTGTGAGTAACTCTGTCAGTCTCTAATATATTATTTTGTGTATTCATTAAAGGATGTCAACATTATATATTTAAACTCTTTGGGGATGAAGGGTCTCTCTGTGCTGAATAAAATTATAGTGTTAACTAAATGAAATATTAAAAGTGGTGTCCAGTAGTGAAGGTTTTAGACAGATACAACATAACTAACACAAAATTACAGTAATTGATATGCTGTAGAACATTGTTAAGCTTGATACACAGTTTAGTAGTTGATTATGTTGACTGTAGTGTTAATTCTAAAAGTTTGCTATTGGTAAATTAATTCTCAGCATTTTGTCAGTTGAAAAAAATATTAGTAATTGTATTTATTTGACCCTTTTAGTTCTAAGCAAAATATAGGCAACTATTTGATTTATTGTCATGATAAAAGCCATAAAACCTAAAAAAAATATTTTGAGTAGCAGCTGCAGTTCCTTTAAGATTCATTTTACCGGTAAATAGTTTGGGTCAGTGTGTCCTCCCAGATTCTCCCTATGCTGACAATTTGCTGATTTTTATCACCATTATCATGTTCCTCTTCATCACTACTGTACTTCCATTAAAATTAGGTCTGGTTCTTCCCATATTGCCATGAAGTAATCTTAATATATGTGCCTCCCAAATGCAGGGATATTACTCCAGGGATATTACTCTCGAGGCTGCCAGATACTGTATGTATTTTGATAATTGTTCCCCCCCCCATGTTATTGAAAGGACAACTGAACACCTGTTAAATTTCTGAAGATGAATTATTTGTGTTGTTGACATCATTGTATGGCTCATGACATATGGCTCCAGGATATTAGAAAGTTAAAACTTATCTCATATTATGTCTGTAGGACTGTTCCCAGGTGTACAGGGCACATCTGTAGGACTGTTCCCAGGTGTACAGGGCACATCTGTAGGACTGTTCCCAGGTGTACAGGGCACATCTGTAGGACTGTTCCCAGGTGTACAGGGCACATCTGTAGGACTGTTCCCAGGTGTACAGGGCACATCTGTAGGACTGTTCCCAGGTGTACAGGGGCACATCTGTAGGACTGTTCCCCGGGTGTACTGGGCACATCTGTAGGACTGTTCCCAGGTGTGCTGGGCACATCTGTAGGACTGTTCCCAGGTGTGCACAGGCACACATCTGTAGGACTGTTCCCCCAGGTGTCACGGGGCACATCTGTAGGACTGTTCCCCGGGTGTACAGGGCATCTGTAGGACTGTTCCCAGGTGTACTGGGCATCTGTGGGACTGTTCCCCAGGTGTGCTGGGCACATCTGTGGGACTGTTCCCCAGGTGTGTGCTGGGCATCTGTGGGACTGTTCCCCCAGGTGTGCAAGGGCACATCTGTAGGACTGTTCCCCAGGTGTACAGGAGGCATCTGTGGACTGTTCCCGGGTGTACAGGGCATCTGTAGGACTGTTCCCAGGTGTACAGGGCACATCTGTGGGACTGTTCCCCAGGTGTACAGGGCACATCCTGTGGGACTGTTCCCAGGTGGCTGGGGCACATCTGTGGGGACTGTTCCCCACGGGTGTACAGGGCATATCTGTGGGACTGTTCCCCGGGTGTACAGGAGACTTTGTCTGTGGGACTGTTCCCCAGGTGTGGGGGCACATCTGTGTGGGACTGTTCCCAGGTGTGCCTGGGCACATCTGTAGGACTGTTCCCAGGTGTACTGGGCACATCTGCTGGGGACTGTTCCCCAGGTGTACTGGGCACATCTGTGGGACTGTTCCCCAGGTGTAGGGCATATCTGTAGGACTGTTCCCCGGGTGTGCAGGGGCACATCTGTGGGACTGTTCCCAGGTGCTGGGCACATGTGGGACTGTTCCCAGGTGGCTGCAGGGCACATCTGGGACTGTTCCCAGGTGTACTGGGCACATCTGTGGGACTGTTCCCAGGTGTGCTGGGCACATCTGTGGGACTGTTCCCCAGGTGCTGGGCACATCTGTAGGACTGTTCCCAGGTGTACTGGGCACATCTGTGGGACTGTTCCCCAGGTGTACTGGGCACATCTGTGGGACTGTTTGGGTGTACAGGGGCATATCTGTAGGACTGTTCCCCAGGTGTACAGGGCACATCTGTGGGACTGTTCCCCAGGTGTACTGGGCACATCTGTAGGACTGTTCCCCGGGTGTACTGGGGCATCATGGGACTGTTCCCCCCCTTGCAGGGCATCTGTGGGACTGTCCCGGGTGTACAGGGCACATCTGTAGGACTGTTCCCAGGGTGTACTGGGCACATCTGTGGGACTGTTCCCAGGTGTGCTGGGCACATCTGTGGGGACTGTTCCCCAGGTGTACTGGGCACATCTGTGGGACTGTTCCCCAGGTGCTGGGGCACATCTGTAGGACTGTTCCCCAGGTGTACTGGGCATCTGTAGGACTGTTCCCCAGGTGTACAGGGCACATCTGTAGAGGCTGTTTCCCCAGGTGTACAGGGGCACATCTGTAGAGGCTGTTCCCCAGGTGTACAGGGCACATCTGTGGGACTGTTCCCAGGTGTACAGGGCATATCTGTGGGACTGTTCCCAGGTGTACTGGGCACATCTGTAGGACTGTTCCCGGGTGTACAGGGCACATCTGTGGGACTGTTCCCAGGTGTGCCTGGGCATCTGTGGGACTGTTCCCCGGGTGTGCAGGGAGCACATCTGTAGGACTGTTCGGTGTACTGGGCACATCTGTAGGACTGTTCCCCAGGTGTGGGGCACATCTGTGGGACTGTTCCCGGGTGTACAGGGCAGCACATCTGTGGGACTGTTCCCCAGTGTGGGGCACATCTGTGGGACTGTTCCCGGGTGTGCAGGGAACACATCTGTCAGGACTGTTCTCCAGGTGTACTGGGCACATCTGTGGGACTGTTCCCAGGTGTACTGGGCATATCTGTAGGACTGTTCCCCGGGTGTTGCCAGGGCACATCCATGGGGATTGTTCCCAGGTGTACAGGGCACATCTGTAGGACTGTTCCGGGTGTACAGGGCACATATGTAGGACTGTTCCCGGTGTACAGGGGCATCTGTGAGACTGTTCCCAGGTGTGCAGGGCACATCCTGTAGGACTGTTCCCAGGTGTACAGGGCATCTGTGGGACTGTTCCCAGATGTGCAGGGGCACATCTGTAGGACTGTTCCCAGGTGTACTGGGCACATCTGGACTGTTCCCAGGTGTACTAGGCACATCTGTGGGACTGTTCCCCGGGTGTACTGGGCACATCTGTAGGACTGTTCCCCACGGGTGTGCAGGGGCACATCTGTGGGACTGTTCCCAGGTGTACCAGGGCATATCTGTAGGACTGTTCCCAGGTGTGCAGGGGCACATCTGTGGGACTGTTCCCCGGGTGTGCAGGGAGCCTCTGCAGGACTGTTCCCCGGGTGTACAGGGCATATATGTAGGACTGTTCCCCCGGGTGTGCAGGGGCACATCTGTGGGACTGTTCCCCAGGTGTACAGGGGCACATCTGTGGGACCTGTTCCCCAGGTGGCACAGGGCATCTGTGGGACTGTTCCCCGGGTGTCTGGGGGCACATCTGTGGGACTGTTCCCCGGGTGTGCGGGGCACATCTGTGGGACTGTTCCCCAGGTGTACAGGGGCTATCTGTAGGACTGTTCCCCAGGTGTACAGGGCACATCTGTGGGACTGTTCCCCGGGTGTGCAGGGCACATCTGGGACTGTTCCCCGGGTGTTACCCAGGGCACATCTGTAGGACTGTTCCCCGGGTGTGCCAGGGGCACATCTGTAGGACTGTTCCCAGGTGTACAGAGGGCACATCTGTGGGACTGTTCCCCAGGTGTACAGGGCATATCTGTGGGACTGTTCCCAGGTGTACAGGGGCATCTGGGACTGTTCCCCAGGTGTACAGGGCACATCTGTGGGACTGTTCCCCGGGTGTCTGAGGCACATCTGTGGGACTGTTCCCCGGGTGTACAGGGCACATCTGTAGGACTGTTCCCAGGTGTCACGGGGCACATCTGTAGGACTGTTCCCCAGGTGTCACGGGGCATATCTGTGGGACTGTTCCCCGGGTGTGCAGGGCACATCATGAGGACTGTTCCCAGGTGTGGGGCATATCACCTTGGGACTGTTCCCCGGAGTGTGGGGCTGTAGGACTGTTCCCCGGGTGTGGGGCATCTGTAGGACTGTTCCCCGGGTGTACAGGGCACATCTGTGGGACTGTTCCCAGGTGTACTGAGCACACATCTGTGGGACTGTTCCCCAGGTGTACAGGGGCACATCTGTGGGACTGTTCCCAGGTGTACAGGGCACATCTGTGGGACTGTTCCCAGGTGTACTGGGCACATCTGTGGGACTGTTCGCAGGTGTACTGGGCACATCTGTAGGACTGTTCCCGGGTGTACTGGGCACATCTGTATGCAGGACTTCATTCCCAGGTGTACAGGAGGGCACATCTGTGGGACTGTTCCCCCCCCAGGTGTACTGGGCACATCTGTGGGACTGTTCCCCAGGTGTACTGGAAAACACATCTGTAGGACTTCCCGGGTGTGCAGGGGCACATCTGTAGGACTGTTCCCAGGTGTGCAGGGCATATCTGTGGGACTGTTCCCAGGTGCTGGGCACATCTGTAGGACTGTTCCCCAGGTGTCGGGGCACATCTGTAGGACTGTTCCCAGGTGTACCAGGGCACATCTGTAGGACTGTTCCGGTGTGCAGGGAGGCACATCTGTGGGACTGTTCCCCAGGTGTACAGGGCACATCTGTAGGACTGTTCCCAGGTGTGGGGCATATCTGTAGGACTGTTCCCGGGTGTGGGGCACATCTGTAGGACTGTTCCCCAGGTGTACGGGGCACATCTGTGGACTGTTCCCCGGGTGTACAGGGCACATCCATGGGACTGTTCCCCAGGTGTACCCAGGGCACATCTGTGGGACTGTTCCCCAGGTGTACAGGGCCATCTGTAGGACTGTTTGGGTGTGCAGGCATCTGTAGGACTGTTCCCAGGTGTACAGGGCATCTGTGGGACTGTTCCCGGGTGTACAGGGCACATCTGTGGGACTGTTCCCCGGGTGTCTGAGGGCACATCTGTGGGACTGTTCCCAGGTGTACAGGGCATCTGTGGGACTGTTCCCCAGGTGTACAGGGCACATCTGTGGGACTGTTCCCCAGGTGTACTGGGCACATCTGTAGGACTGTTCCCCAGGTGTCACAGGGGGCACATCTGTAGGACTGTTCCCAGGTGTACAGGGCATATCTGTAGGACTGTTCCCCAGGTGTGCAGGGCACATCTGTAGGACTGTTTGATTGTGCGGAGACACATCTGTGGGACTGTTCCCCAGGTGTGCAGGGCACATCATGGGACTGTTCCCCAGGTGTGGGGCACATCTGTAGGACTGTTCACAGGTGTACAGAAGGGCACATCTGTAGGACTGTTCCCAGGTGTACAGGGCATATCTGTGGGACTGTTCCCCAGGTGTACAGGGCATATCTGTGGGACTGTTCCCGGGTGTACAGGGCACATCTGTGGACTGTTCCCCAGGTGTACTGGGCATCTGTGAGACTGTTCCCGGGTGTACAGGGCACATCTGTGGGACTGTTCCCCGGGTGTGCAGGGCATCGCAAGGACTGTTCGGGTGTACAGGGCACATCTGGGACTGGTCTGGGGGCACATCTGTGGGACTGTTCCCCAGGTGTACAGGGCACATCTGTGGGACTGTTCCCCAGGTGTACCAGGGGCACATCTGTAGGACTGTTCCCCAGGTGTACAGGGCATATCTGTGGACTGTTCCCCAGGTGTGCAGGGGGCACATCTGTAGGACTGTTCCCCGGGCCAGGGCACATCATGGGACATTCCGAGGGTGTACAGGGTACATCTGTAGGACTGTTCCCCAGGTGTACAGGGCATATCCTGTAGAGACTGTTCCGGTGTATTTGGGGCACATCTGTAGGACTGTTCCCCAGGTGTACAGGGCATATCTGTAGGACTGTTCCCCAGGTGTGCAGGGCATATCTGTGGGACTGTTCCCAGGTGTCACGGGGCACATCTGTGCAGGACTGTTCCCCAGGTGTGCAGGGGCACATCTGTGGGACTGTTCCCCAGGTGTGCTGGGCACATCTGGGACTGTTCCCCAGGTGTATGGGCACATCTGGGACTGTTCCCCAGGTGTATAGGCATCTGGGACTGTTCCCCAGGTGTACTGGGCACATCTGTGGGATTTGTTCCCCAGGTGTACTGGGCACATCTGTAGGACTGTTCCCCAGGTGTGCAGGGCACATCTGGCGGATGTTCCCAGGTGTGCTGGGCACGTCTGTAGGACTGTTCCCAGGTGTGGGCACATCTGTAGGACTGTTTGTTCCCCGGGTGTGCAGGGGGCACATCTGTAGGACTGTTCCCAGGTGTACGGGCATCTGTAGGACTGTTCCCCAGGTGTATGGGCACATCTGTAGGACTGTTCCCGGGTGTCACGGGGCACATCTGTAGGACTGTTCCCAGGTGTACAGGGCACATCTGTGGGACTGTTCCCCAGGTGTACAGGGCACATCTGTAGGACTGTTCCCCAGGTGTACAGGGCATATCTGGGACTGTTCCCAGGTGTACAGGGCACATCTGTGTGGACTGTTCCCCGGGTGTACAGGGCATATCTGTAGAGACTGTTCCCAGGTGTACAGGGCACATCTGTAGGACTGTTCCCGGGTGTACAGGAGCACATCTGTAGGACTGTTCCCAGACATGCCAGGACACATCTGCAATGACTGTTCCAGGTATGCGGGGCACATCTGTAGGACTGTTCCTGGGTGTGCAGGGCACATCTGTAGGACTCTGGGTGCAGGGCACATCTAGACTGAAAAGATTAATGAAGAAAATTTTAATGGTTATGAATTCTTAAAAGTTGCAGAAAATTTATTATTCATTAAAAATTAAGAATTGTAGATGAAATCCCATTTTGCTGTAGAGTACAAATGAGTAAACTGTAAAATATAAGCAAAAATCATCCCTGACAAAGCCTGCCATTGCTTAGAATGTGCACAGTGGTTAGTGGCAGGGATGGATTATCCACATGGACACTGTTTATGCTGAAGGCAACCATATCATCATTTAGAAATCTTGAAACAAACAAATATTATTGTCAACAACGATTCAAAAACTTTGTAAAGCATGTGATGTCAATGTGCAGTTGGATTATGTGACTAGCTTTAAAATTATTAATTATTAAGTTGAGAGCATTACACACTTCCTAAGTAGTGATGGACTGTGGAGTATTCACTGGTAGAATCTCGAGGAGATCCATAGATCATAACAAAACTGTTGGGATATTAACGTAAATACCCTTTCATATTTTCAGACATGAAACAGAAATAGTGGAAACTGCAGGAGGTGTTGGTTACTTGAATCTGAAGTCTTTAGAACTAGTTGATAAAGAGATAGTAAGTATCTTTTGTTTTGTATCCATCAAGAACCATATTCTTATAAAATGTTATAGCTATTAAGCCTAAAATATTAGTAGAGCTAAAGCATAACACCTGTACACATTAGTAGAGCTAAAGCATAACACCTGTACACAGTATATTATAGCCTGGTGTCACTCCAAACACCCTCATGAGACATTAACTGCTCATAACCCTCATGTTGTGTATGCCCTTGTACAGTATATTAAGTATTGTCATTATATTAGCTTTAAGGTAAGCTTGATGCATGTGGCTAAATGATGATTATCTGTTCAGCCTGATGACATGAGTCAGCTGGAGTTAGTGAAAGCGGCTGGTATTCGTGGACCCAGAAGAGTTCCTGAGTGACCTAAACTTGGCAGAGGAAGAACAGCAGGCAGAGGACCAGGCCAAGGAATCTATATAGAAGACAATGATGCTTCTATAACCAGGTGTGTAGTACTGTAGGTGAATATTGTAATGTAGATCCTGCAACAGGTATTGTGGATTTTTTAAGGAATAAAGTGTAAGAAGTGAGTTCCAGTTTCGTGGTATCTTTATTGACTGCATTACCAAATATTTGAACTTTTATATCATCTTCATCTTTGAACTGTATTTAAAATTAAGATCTCTCATTTTGAACAATACCCATTGCTTATTTATCCACATAAACCATAGTTTGATTTAACTTCTACAGGTATGAGCCCTTTCATGCGACCACAAACTCTTCCTGAAGTGGATGACCTGCATTGTGGTGTTGTCCGCACTTCTCTGGGCTACTTTTAGTTTTCCGGTAATACTGCAGATGAAGTTATCACTAGACTTAAAGGTGAGTTATCTTTAGATCACAGCTTACTGAACACCACATGAAAAAGCCCATTAGGTGTCATTGGGTAGAATTATTCAATGGCAGGACACATGATATTATATTAACACTTTCTTTCATGTGTGTCTGTGTGTTGACAGTCATGCAGAGAGCCTGCTGGCACAGAACTTATATATTCCATTTATATTCTCTGAATTTTTTTCTGTAAATTTTTTCTCTACATATCTTTTCAGTATCCTATCTAACTCATGAAGTTATAATAATTTAGATACAGTATTTAAAAAAATGATGGAAGAAATATGAGAACATCACTCAGGTGTGCAGAGTCAGCCAGTGTGAGTTGATCATGTAGTTAGACCACTAGGACACTAAGTGTTAATAAAAAATAACCCACCTTTTCTATAACCCCTAATATGAATGATGTGTCATTTTCTATAGGACAAATGTTTGAACTTTTCCTTTTCTGATAAAGGGAGAAGTATAGTCAGAGCTGGTGAAGGCATAAGAACTTGGTAAGGCTGCACATCAGTACATTGTCCAGAGACACAGCTTGATCTGAAACATTACTTCTCTTACCTACTGAGCCCAGAACCCTTTGGGGGTATAGTGGTGGTGATGGTTGAAGGCCAAAATGGACAAGTGTCCCATTTTTCCACCTGTTGTAGGCAGTGTCTCACATATAGTTTAATTATGAGAAATTGATAAATAGACATTAAGTTGGTAAAAGTCATCACGCAAGTTCTCAATGTTATAACATATACATGGACAGTGAAGGAATACAAACAGTGGCATTTAGTACATTATTTCAACCGACGATAACCCAAATATGTAGCATTTAATGCTAGACATTACGGAGGAGGAAGAGAAGGGATTTGGTAATCATAGCTCTGCAGATCATTCACTGCAATAATGAGTCTGGCAAAGCAGTGTGTTACTATAGTGCTTATATTGACAACTAATACCAGCTTTTCTTTTTCAGAATGTTTGCTTGGCGAAGAAATGGAATTACATGACTTAGTTTGTGTGAAGATGTATGTACAAGATATAGATGATTATAGCCTGCTCAATGCTCAGTACATCAAACATTCTCTGTCAACTCCTTAGAGTTTGTGTTGAGGTAGGTAGACCAAAAGTGAATTCTGTCATTAACACCTCCATTGCACCTCTGAAATATCACCAATCTAGTTTTGGAAATTAATACCGTAGTTGAACATGTAAATGTGTATCATTTATTTCTGGCTATGCCTCCAGTGTTTTTATTACTGGTCTCATTTCTCTAGGTTAGGTTAGATTTTTCTTCCGTGGCTACATTTTTTTTTTGGGCATTAGCCCACCCAGGCACAGGTCATTTTATGATCCACATCAAGGCCTGGGATGAAATATACTAAATAATAATAATTATAAAATATTAACATTTAATATAAATTATAATAATAATTATAATAATAATAATAGTAATATTAAAAAGCCATAAATAAATAAAAAAAATAAAAAATATAATAGTGAGAAATGATATACGGAGTATGTATGTTGTGTTGTCAACAGTAAGAGAAACAATTGAGACCCTGCAATTGTGTGTAAATGAGGCAGAAAGTCAGATCAGCAACCTGGGACTCGGTCACAATTTTCGTGATGCCATATGGCAGCAGGGTCTACCATTAGACAATACATTATGCTTCCAATATCTTCCCAGGATGTAGTACCTCCCTGTTTGGTAGCTGCCTACTACCTACTAGTACATGGTTTGCCTCCACATATACAAACTCAGTTGGTTTGTGTTACTTCAGATAAATTGCAGTTGTTTGTGCATAATTATAAAATATTTCAAATTTTATTTGGTTTTTATTTAGGTGCCTCTTCCAAGTGATATTCGATTACAATTGATGTGTCCAGTTGGAAACGAAGTCACGTGACCACGGATGAAGAAAATGACCAATTACACCCCACATCTCGCACAACAATGCACGCTCAGGGCATATCTCACTGGCCAGCTATCGGTCCATACAGTCAAGCAGTAAAGGTATGGTATAGTGAGGAATTTATTTGAGATAGTAACACAACTAAACTATTCCACTCCATAAATTGTTGCCTGTAAGGTAGGAGCAACCATATTCTCTCTCTCTCTGTCTCTGTTCTGTCCTCTCTCTCTGTGTCTGTCTGTCTCTCTCTCTCTCTCTCTCTCTCTCTCTCTCTCTCTCTCTCTCTCAACAAGGCCATAAATTTAGTTTATACCTGTTGCTCCACATAATCAGGCATCCCATGTCAGCAGGACATCCTTTCCCAAAAACTTACTGAACCCATATTCTCTGCCCTTCAGCAATAACCTTGGCTTCAAAACTTATTTTTAGAGGCTCTGGTTGTTATGGGTTGGTTACAGTATTCCTACGCCCAATAACAGCTGCTCCGCCCAGTACCATGCACTTAATTTTCCCAGCTGTGGATATCATCATCATTGGCAACATCTCTTCTATTTTAAATAAACACATTATGCAACACAACCTGGTTATCTATAGTACATGTACTTTTATTTTTATGTTCTACTTCTCACATACCTGCAATAACTTTAAAACAAATATGTTTTATTTAGCTTATTTGCTTCTACTGGTGGTGCACATCTACACATTGCTTTTATGTTAATGCATGTAACAGAATTTATTTTGCACTGTAATGTAAAAAATTAGTGGGAACTTTGCTGTCTGATGTAATCAAGTAGCCCAGTTGTCTTGATGTAGGTTTCCATGAGTCTTTTTTCAACTCTGTCATAAAATGGGATTCAGAAACGATTCTTATTTTCTGTATTTTCTTTTCATCAGGTTAGTGTGGTGGTGGTTGCAGGCATGATAGGATTGGTGCTAAGCACATTACAGGTAGTGAGTGGAGGAGTTGAAGAGAAGTCTTTGCCCTACGACATGTCTCCAGAGTCGTAGCAGCAGTTGCCTCCACCAAGGACATAAGAGCTGTTGTACAGGTATGTGCTTCTGTCATTCTTCACCAACATACTGGGACTGATATTGACAGACATGGTTTACAGTGGCAGAAACATACACACTCCCAGCTTCTGTTATCCAATTATGGCGACTTGCAACCTATTTGTGGTTCACAGATTTTAGGATGTATCCCCACCAGTGATATGCCTCATTTGTACAGTCAAAACTCAGGTGCTTGGAGTTGTTGCATTTACAGTAATATTTCACAATCGAATCCTCAAACCCGGACCTCCGATAGCCAGAATTGAAATTTTTTCGGAATCGTTCCTCAAAGCCAGAATTTTCCAGAAAATTCCAGCTTTGGGAATGATTTTCCGAGGGCAAATTTTCGAAAATTCTGAGAAAATTTTCCGACAGGCGGAAAATTCGGGGATGAGGATCTTTTTCTGACTTGAGAGAGTTGTCTGCTACCTGGAAATCTCTTATTCCCAGATGTGTTTTGCACCAATTGTTCCGGCTAACGGAGATTTTTTTTTTTATTTTTTGATGGGAATAGCCCACTCAGGCACAGGTCAACGACCCACAACGGACCTGAGGGCGAAAAAAATAAGAATGGAAAGAAATTAAAAATAGAAAAGGAAAAGGTTATACAGTGATATCCCCATTAGCCGGAAACAATTGGTGAAGAGCATTTCGATGAGAGATTTCGGTAACCAGACGACTTTCAAATCCGAAAATCCCCATCCATGGAAATATTTCTTACTGGAAAAACTTTCCAAGTGTCTAAACTATGCATCTTGCACAGACAAACACTAGCCCACATCCTCATAATGTTTCTGTGTGCTGGGGAGTCCAAGAATCTAAACTAAAAATCTATATCATATGGTTGTGAATGAAGTGTGTTAGAACAAAGACTGGTATTTTCCACTTTTTGCTGTGGGGGATTAGCGGATCTCATGTAACTGACCTGACCTGATACAATGTCAGGTGGAGGTAGGGTGGGGTATTGGTGGTCTCATATTACTGACCTGATACAATGTCAGGTCACCCACTGTTGGGGGATTGTAGGTTTCAGGACCTGAAGATGTCTTGAATAAACATGAAAGCTAAAGTACTGTACAGTATTTTGTATGCTTACACTTATCACATTGTATCCCTTCAACATTACGTTACATAAGATTTAAAATGGAGGAGAAAGCTGAAAGGTGTGGGTGATTAGAGAGATGGGGTGGAAAATGAGTGATAACATGCACCAGTGTTGCTACCAAGCTTCAAAAAGCTGATCTTTCAATTCACCACGTAGTTAACCACGATAAATTTATGTCATACAATATGGGAGTTTAGGTGGATAGTGGTATTAATTAATGAATAAGCAATATTGCATATCAGTGACAGTCGTTTGAAGAATAGCAGCGTACTACAATTGTCACTACTATTCATCAGACTACTGTACAGTACTGTCATTAATACTATATTGTTTATTATTCATTAATTAATACCCCAACACCACATTCATGAAATCTCGTGAGGCACTGCAAGTTGGAGGGGCAGGGGGAGGCAAGGTGCTGGCAGGGGGAGGCAGGGTGCTGGCAGGGGAGGCAAGGTGCTGGCAGGGGAGGCAAGGTGCTGGCAGGAGGCAAGGTGCTGGCAGGAGGCAAGCTGGCAGGAGGCAGGGGGGAGGATACACACACCAACACACACTCTCCAACATTTATTATTATATACTGTATTCTCGTATGATCAGCCTCTTATGGTGTATTTTTTATCTTGGTTAATATAAATATTAAACACACTCGAAAAAATACAATGTATAATTATTAATTTGACATCAAAATTACATGACAAGTCGAATAATAAGGCAATTTTTTTCACCCACATTTCTTACTGAGGAGAGTAGGTGGTGGTGTTTAGCCACTGCCAAATTTACCGTCTTTTATTTGAGGCTCCAGTGTTGGAAGGGGTGAAGCTAAACCCGCCAAAATGCGTTTTTTGAAGGATATCACTATTTTCACCCTTCCTACATGTTGGGTTGGATGTAACCTCTAGCTAGAAAAGATATATGGTTAAAAGTCCTTCAAAAATAAGGTGTGATTTCACCCGGCCTGAGCTACGATCTGGCTGCCAGTTCCAGAAAGTGACAACATCCCATTCAGAGCGAGAGGAGGCCAATGACAGCCTCGATCATACCCCGAGGCAGCCAATCACAATGGATTTCTGCTATGTCAGCTCCTCGCCATTCTCATGGGTCCAGATGCTGCCTCCGCCTTTAGTTTTGGCTTGTATTTTAGCATCAGGAGGTTCAGTGTTTGTTCTACTGCTATTTTGATAACTTCGGCATAGCATTCACGTTATTTGTGTTCCCGGTGTGAGAAGTGCTTTGCAATATCTGCCCGATATTAGAGCAAGACTCGAGTGAGGCCAGGCCTTCTGCTGTGGGTTCAGGAGCCCATTATTCCTGAGCTTGTGTTTGATGCCAGTGTTCATGTGGACACCCCAGTAATGTGGTGATAGTGATTTTGGCGGTGAATTTAGTGTTGATTATGGTGATACAAGTGAATCTGGCAATGGTGCAGGTAACGTGCATGATTGCAGAAAAATCCATAGATCACGTTATGAACCATTGGAAGATCGTTTTAGAGACTATGATGATTTACCTGTCGACAATGAAAGTGACTCACAGCATGATGAGGTGATTATCATAATGACAATAACACTTTGAACACTTTTTAGCGTGCTACAAAGCATCAAAGATCTTTTTGCTGACTATGGCGAGTTAAAAACAATGTGACATGCATTGATGATGGTAATGATTAATAATGGTGAAAGTGAGCTTGAAGTTGATGAAACTGAGTATACTTATAATACAAAAAGTGATTGTTATTGCATTGTAAGGCCTGGGACTTAGGGATATGAATCCTTGCCAGCCTAATCAGGATCTTATAAAGGAAAGTCAAGAACCATGGGTTTCTGAGGGATAACAAACAACCGTTCGAGATTGACATCTCTAACTATGAAAATAACACAAAACTCTGACACCACTCACACAAATATCAAATAACAATTAGAGTCAAACAATTAAAGGAGTCAACAATTAAGGAGTCAAGCAATTAATGGAGTCCACAATTAAAGGGAGTCAACCAATTAGAATCAAACAATGAACAGAAATATTTCATACGGCGGTGGCCCGTTGGATGGTTCGATAAAGCAGTGATCGCTCTTGGGGTGGCGGGGAAGGTTAAGCAGCTTCCTCTTGGCTGTGAGGCGATGTCTTGCTACTGGGAGAAGCGCCAGGGCACGGGACGGTGGAGGCGTGGAGGAAGGTGATGGCGTAGCAGCCGACGGTGCTGGAGCAGGTGTCCGGAGATTGACAGCCAAATAGTGAAGGTCTGGGGAATCAGCCCACGGTCCAGGACCTCAGATGAGTACACAACCAGAATTTGAATGAACAGCGGGTGCAAACACAGCTGTGTTGACAACTGGTAGTGTCTGATGTGTCACGAGGCAGTACGGACCTTCTCACCTCCGTCTACCCCCAAGTGGGGGCCGCAAAGCAGCGGCGGGCAACCATCCTGCTCGTTACAGCCCTGACATGCATCACAAGACCTTTTGCAGACTGTGATCCGGTACAAGAGTTACGTGAATGCACTGATGGCAATAATGACGATGGAAACGGTGAAAGTGCATCTAATGGTAACACAAACAGTGACACTAATGTATTACAACAAGAACATAGACTGTGAGGAGGTAGAAGTGGACAGTGACGAGACATGCATTGACCTTGATAGTGATGAAAGTGAGCCTGACAGCAAATGCTTGTGAAAGTGAGCCCATAACTCAGTCTTATAGTGAAACTGAACTGTTGCTGGCATCAATTAATCAATGATTTAGATGATGAAGAATCTGTGTGGCGATTTTTAGAGTGCAGAGAAAGACTTTGATCAGTACGTGATTGATTATGACGTGCGCCATTAGACTTATACTCACTCCTCAGGATTTACGTAACTTCAAGTTGCTACGATCTTCAGGGATAATAAAACGAAGGAACTAAACAAAGAAAGATTGTAATACTATTGTCATAATACTGTTTTTACCAAATATTATTCAAACTTTCTCCGCCTTTTGTATTCGTGATGTTAATTACGTTGGGGGAGGAGAGAGGTTAATGGTGGGGGATGAGTGTAGTGGTGTTTCCTTATTACTACACATATTATACTTAGCAATACTATAAATATTTGGCTAATACAGTAATAGGGACGGAGAGATAAATACTGATAGGCAAATGAGTTTTTATTATTATTTCTTGGGAGTTGGGGGTTTATGGGGAGAGGGTTAAGACGAGTGCTGTTTTGAATTGATTTGAATTGAAA
>NW_024726221.1:7500-16990 GCF_018991925.1 Homarus americanus | reverse complement strand
GGTGAAGTGATATCTTGGGACGCCCCGCTCTACCAGGACCCCATAAGTATAAAGCCTCAATTATTGTTCTTCTCATTATCTCATTCAGGGTCAATCATACCATTTATCAGGGTTGTTAATCCGGATCTTTATATTAATGCCGTAATACGCCCTACCTCTTTCAAGTATATCAGGGTTGTTAATACGGATCTTTATATTAATGCCGTAATACGCCCTTCCTCTTTCAAGTATATCAGGGTTGTTAATCCGGATCTTTATATTAATGCCGTAATACGCCCTACCTCTTTCAAGTCTCTTATCATTATCTAAGGATCTTCTCAGAAGAACAATAATCATAAGTGTAATTTCCTAGGTATATATTTGGTTAGTTTCGGGACTTTCTGGTTATCCACTGCCGTGATATTTTCTAGGGTTATCCACTTATCTTATCTTTGGACCATTAGTTAATTTATCCTATTTTCTTAACAATGGCCACCTCAGGTTTTGATCTCCAGGATTTTATTGAAAATCCTTCCGTAGCTAAATTACGTGTTAATATCCTGAAGAAGAATGGAAAGAAATAGCCAACTATTATAATATACATTTTCACAGCAACTGGCCTAAGGAAATGTTAAAAATCATGTGATTGAAGTGCTGGTTCAGCATGAAGTTTTACAAAAAGAATCCGCTGTTATTGTTGACGATTAACGCCCATGTCCAAACTTCAGCCACTATCCACCACCTCCTCACTCAGAAGTTGCTTCAGGTCTGGCTAGCCCTCAACAAGAAACACAGCGAATAGACGCCTTAGAACTGGAACGAGCTAGGTTCGAGTTCCAAATCAAAATGAAAGAACTCGAGTTGGAGCAGGAGTCGGAACAGGCCAAGTTGGAGCACAAGTTGGAGCATGAGGGAAGGTCGGAACAGGCCAAGTTGGAGCATGAGGAAATGATGGAACGGGCCAAGTTGGAGCAGGAGGTTAGACTGAAAGAACTACAGGTAAGAGAGATAGAAGTCACCTTAACATCGGAGTTTAGATCAAAGGAAGTGGCATTAAGAGAGAAACTAGCTGCTTTTAACACTGCTACTGCTTCTTCCCTTGTTCCCGGGTTTGATGAATCCGATATGGACGGGTCATTTAGGACTTTTGAGAAAATAGCCGGGAAGAATGGTGGCCAAAGGACCAGTCGATTGTCGGTGTTAGTTCTAAATTATGGTAAGGCTCGTAGAGTTTATAACTGTTTAGACCAGACTGATGGCTATGATAACGTAAAAAGAATATCCTGCCTCTTATGCTATCACGCCAGATGGATACCGGCAGAAGTTTCGTAAACTAACAAACCATTTTCCCACACCTTTGTTAGTTCTCCAGAAGCTTGGAGTTTTTAAGAAGTGGTTAGAGGCTACACAGAGACCTCCACATTTCGGGATTTGTTAAATTTGGTAGTCCTGGAGGGTGGAAAGAGCAAGATACCATTTCACATCTTGAAACATGTGGAGGGCGTGAGAGGTTAATTTGGGGCGTGCTGCTGAGCTGGCTGATCGCATTGCGCTTTGTTGAATTGATCACTGGGCAGTAGAGAGCAGTGAACACTTCCCGACATGTTGGGTCCTCCTCTGATGATAACCTTGGGGACGTGAGTGGTAGGTCGAAAGGTCCCACACCTACCCCCCCTGATGCAACCAAGTTTTATTGTTCTTACTGTAAAAAACCAGGCCATACGATCCAGTCTTGTAAACATCCAAAGTGTCGAACTTCTAAAAGTAGTTCCCTGGATCCCAAATTCAAACCAATAGCAACCACCAATGTGGAAAGGCCCCATCAGGATCTCTTCTCTTCATTCACCTATGAGGGAAAAATTTCAATCATAGAGGGTCTCGTTCTTTCCCTATTCGTATACTACGTGATACGGGCGCAGCACAATCTATCCTCCTGTTTAACGTCATTCCCGATATATCTACCGCATTTACTAATGAGAGTGTTCTATTTCAGATCTCTCATCCCATTCTTCCTATCCTTTAGCTAAAAGTGCACCTCAATGTCCCTTGATTACTGAGGAAGTACGGCCAGCCATAAGGGAGACAATGCCTGTGTCGGCATTCATTTGTGTGGAGTAATGGCTTGGTAGGAGATCTGGTGAGGTTCCTAACATAAGAAGACAGTCGACTCTCCTTACCTGTCAACTCCACCACTGGCCTTAAAGAAACTATTCCTCATCTTTTCCCATCTTGTGCTGTCACCCGGTCACAGGGGTGTGCGAAATGGGCCCTCTTCGTCTAAAACCACCTCTAATATTTTTCCTACCCACAGAAGATCTGTACAACAAGATAATTAAGTAGGATGAGCTCGTTAAGCCCAACAATCTGATCCATCTTTTGACTAAACTTCATCATGCAGCAGTTGAGGGTAAAGATTTTAACACCCTTCCGTGTTTTATTATCATGAAGGGGTTTTGATGAGGGCTATAGGCCCCCTGAACACCCATCTAGACGTGGTCTGAAATACATCAAGTAGTAATTCCCACCTCAGTCAGACCAGCATTAATTGCCCTTGCCCATGATGGTATTTCAGGACATTTGGGAATCCTGAAAACATATAAAAAGCTCCTCCAACACTATTATTGGCCTGGACTTAGGAAGGATGTGTCAAAATACCTAAAATCTTGTCATATTAAGCCCATCCCAGTATTTTCTACACCATTTGAAAAGATTGTTGTGGATTGTGTGGGCCCATTACCAAAGACTAAGAAGGGAAATCAATTCCTGCTCACAGTTATGGATACCAGTACACGTTATCCTGAGGCTTTTCCCCTTAAAAGCATCACTTCAAAAAACGTAATCAAACATCTTTTGCACCTTTTCACTTCAGTGGGCATTCCTAAAGAGATCCAATCCGATCAGGGCACCAATTTTACGAGCAATCTTTTCAAACAGGTGATGAAAGACCTCAGTGTGGACCATTGTACATCAATGCTCAAAAAATACTGTATAGAACACCAAAAGGAATGGGATGAAAGCATAGACTTGTTACTCTTTGCCATCAGGGAATGTCCCCAGGAGTCATTGGGTTTCTCCCCGTTCGAGTTACTATATGGGAGACAAATAAGGGGACCCCTTAAAATAGTAAAGGAGCAGTGGTTTGACACTCCATCTCCTTAAGCTCAACAGTTTCCCAATACATTGACGCTGGGACAAATTAACTGAAGTCCGAACCATTGCTCAGTCAAACTTAAAAAGAGGTCCAAGAAAAATGGTGAAGTCCCAACCTAAATTAGTTAAAGATCATTTTTCTCAGGTGACAGTGTGCCTCTTTCTACCCATTCCAGGCTCTCCCTTAAAGCAAGTTTACTGGTCCTATATGAACTTGCTAATAAACTATATCTCCTCTCAACTATATAGTCCATACTCCTGATCGCAAGAAAAGATTCACAACTTGTTCACATTAATCTCATGAGCACCATTCAGGCAGTCAGAGGAAGACATCCCAGAGGCTATAAGTCAACCTGTATTGCATACGGTTTGTCAGGGCGGGCGGAGACAGATGACATGGACCTATTGGAGAATTTAGACTTCCCTCTACCTAAAGAAAACCCTGCTAACCGTCACATTCTCAACAACTTGGATGAGTATTTTCTGTTCTGAATCCATCTCAAGCAAAAGATCTCACTAAGGTATTATCAACATTTCCTAAAGTCACGTCAGACCTCCCAGGGTTTTGCAATATACTTAAACATGATATTAAGCTAATCTCAGATGATGTACAACCCATTAGGCAATCAGCATATCGACTAAATCCACAAAAAAGAGAGATTATGAAAAAGGAGGTAGATTTTTTGTTAAAACATAACTTAGCTGAGCCTAGTACCTCCCCCTGGGCTTCACCTTACCTTCTCATTCCAAAACCCGATAGCACTTTTCGTTTCTGTACCGATTATCGTAAAGTGAACCAGGTCACTGTCTCAGACTCCTACCCTTTACCTTTGATTGAAGATATAATAGACAGCATAGGCTGTGCAAAATTTATCAGTACCGTGGACCTGTTGAAAGGTTATTATCAAGTGGGACTCACCAATAGGGCAAAAATAATCTTGCCATTTATAACTCCATTTGGTCTTTTCCAATATTTGGTTATGGCGTTTGGCTTTTCTAATGCTCTGGCCACATTCCAGAGGGCTATCAACTACCTAATTCAGGATCTAGGTGGGACGTTCGCCTACCTGGATGACCTGGTGGTGGTGTCGGACGGCTAGGACGAACATCTGGTGCGTTTGGAGATACTGTTTGCACTACTGCAAGAGACTGGATTCACCATAAACCTGGCTAAATCTGCTTTTGGCCGGGCCTCGGTGACTTACCTGGGACATATCGTTGGGCATGGTATGGTGAGACCCAAGAACGCAAACGTTAGAGCCATCTTGTCCTTCCCCACTCCAAGGACGAGGAAGGAACTCATGCGCTTCCTGGGGATGTGTGGCTACTACCGTCGGTTCTGCAGTAACTTCTCCAGCGTGGCCGGACCCCTCACAGACCTTACCAGTTCTGCGGTCACCCATGGAACCAGAGGTGCGACCAGTCTTTCCACCGCCTCAAAGCCTTGCCTCCAGAAAGCCTGACTTACCTCGCACTTCCATCTCTGCAAATCGGCGTAGTGGTGTCCGGAGTGGGGGCACTGTGCTCCTACAACCCGACCCAACCACTGATGTTTGCTACCCTGTGGCGTACTCCGCCAAGTTGAAAAAACATCAGACCAACTACTCGACCATAGAGAAGGAGGCCTTACCGCTCTGGTGTTGGCAATAAAAGTTTGAATGTTACCTCCAGTCTTGCCCACAAACAACCTAGTCTTCACCGACCATAACCCACTCACGTTCATCCAAACCAACAAGACCTCCAACCAGCGAATCCTCCGCTGGGCTCTCCTCACCCAGCCCTATAATCTACAAGTCCGGCACATAAAGAGGGTGGACAACATGATTGCGGACTCCTTATCCCGAGCTCCAGTGGAAATGCGGCAGCTACTCTCCAAACGCACCAGGTGATCACCTCCTTCGCGCCCGTGCTACGGAGGTCTTTGGAGGGGGGGTGTGTTACGAACCCCTCCACCAATTGTCATGATCTACCTACCCAGCACTACGAACCACGCCATCTATTGTCTTGATCTACCTACCCAGCACCACGAGCAACGCCATCTAGGGACGAGACACGAGTATGACTCGTCTTAGTTACCACTCCGGGGTTTCCCTTCTCCATATCCTGGTTGTTGCGTCACTTCCAATTCGAGGAGAGAGCACTTGGCTCTGGGAAGTGACCACAGGATCATCTATCCTCTAAACCTACGTACGTGCAGTGACTACCTACCGTCTTCACACAATACTCAGCCTTACTCGTCAGCCATCTCAGCTCCTCACTTAAGTACTAGTATCTCTTGTATTAATTTCCCCACGTCCACTTGCTTCGAGATTGTTTTATGTTTATTAATATGTATATACTGTTAATGTTTAGGTTAAGTTTGGTTAAGGGTAATTTATAAGCTGAATATTTTGTTAAGGGATTTATGGTACTCTATTATATACAACGAAAACTCGCATCCTTTGTCTACCCTTTTATAGTCCGATTGTCTTTGTTTTTTATTGTTGTTACCTGTTGGGATCTGGGTAGATGTATAACTATATTCTAAATCCCAACTCGTAACAATAGCCATCTGTTACTGCTGTGTCTTTCCATATACCTGTTTATTTCATTGTAATAGGTCTGGATTAATTTAACTTCTTCTGGTAGTCTGTTGTTGGGTAATGTTCTAAAGTGTGAAGTAGGAGTGTGTTTGGTTATAGATGTTTTATTGCTGAGTGCAGTCTGTCCATTTCTGAGTCTATATCTTCTGTTGTTTTCCTTGTAGGTTTAATCGAGTGGTGATTACTTAAGTCGTCTTTGAAGCTGTCCCAGTCTGTTTTACTCATTTTCAGTCTCTTTTTTTATTGGTATCTGTATGGGGCTTGTTGACAGTGTTAGTATAATTGGCAGATGGTCACTGCCTGTAAGAGGTCCCTGTATTATATGGTAATTGAAAAAGGCTTTGTTGTTGGTAAAAATTTTGTCTGGTGTCGATTGTGTATTGTGATTTCTCCAGGTTTGAAAGTTAGGACCCAGATGATTGATTTTCCCTAAATTTATTAGACTGATTCGAGGCGTTTCCGAGCGTTGTGTACCTTGTTGTCAAAATCTATGTCTGGCGTTAAAGTCTCTAAGATGTACATCGGATGACTAATGTGTAATTTGCAATAGGTCTTCTGGGTAGTAAACTAACTTAATAAGTACGTCTCCTTGAGTTGTATTTATTTTTATTGCTAGAAATTCATCCTGGAAGTCATCAATTAGTTTAAATTTACTAAGTTTCTTAACAACCGCTTCTCCTTCTCGTCATTTTCTCACCAGAGACATTCTTTGGTTTACATAATAGTTAAAGAGTTTTATGTTGTTGTTTTCTGTCTCACCGTGACTGTTTATTAGTATAATGTCAGGGTCAATTTCTTGATATATATTACTTAGGTTAATTCTCTCGGTCTTCCAGTTTCTTACGTTGTGTTGTATTATTCTTAAAGTTCTTACTGTTTGTCTATTGTCCATTATTTCTTATACTTGGATTGTGGCAGTTGGAGTGGAGACCTATCATCCTGTTTCCCGCTTCTGACTCTTCTATACTCTGACAGGTCTACTATTTTAAAGTCTTTGGCCGTAATCTTTAGTTTGTCCGTAGTAATTAGTGACCAGACATAATCTTCACTTAGGGATTTTTCTTGATATGTCCACTTGTATATCCCTCCTTCACAGTTTTTTACTATTGTCCCTCCTGTTGGTCTCGATGTTGGGATTCCATGTTTTGTTGTAGTGATAACTTTTAATCCAATTTCTTCAGCAGATTCAGGTTGTATATTGTGATCAGTTTCTATCTTATCTTCTCTCCTCCTCACTCCTTTGTCTGTCCTTTTGTTATTTCTATCTTCTCTTTGTCACTTCTAGTCATTTGTCTGGGATCTCTATCAGTCGCTTGTGTTCCTTGTGTATCAGCTGTTGCTCCTTGCTCAAACCTTTGTTCGTCTTGATGTAGTCTTTCTCTCAGTTCGCTTGCATATGTTGTCTGAAATAGTTTTTCGGATTGTGGATTCTCTGGAAATATCATCTCTGGTAGGTTATTCAATTTAAACATTTTTCTTAATTCCTCATTGTATGATCCGGGTGCAATGATATTGTGCAGGATCATACTAATCATTACCTTATCATGTATTGTAGCTCACTTAGGTTTAATACTTGTGGATTCTGGTCTATGAGCCTCTTGGACCGCTCTCTTTGCTATTTCAGTATGTCAATATCCTTTTATCTTGTTCCTTTTTCCTTGTTTCTTGTACTTTATCATGTGTTTTATTGGGCATGCCATTGCTAACGTCCTATGTCCTATGTATACATTCCCGTTTCTCTTACAGTTGAGACAGCCAACATGTGTATTCTTGCATTCAGTGTAGGTATGGTCGTCGCCTGCACAATCTGAGCAGTACTTTTTTTCTTTTTCCGGACAGTCTCTCGTTGTGTGTTCTTCATATTTGTAGCAGGAGAAGCAAGTTTGCAGACTGATGAATGTCTCCTTCTTTATTTGATGTGGTGTGACTGACATGTTGAATATTAGAAAGCCCTGTTGTAAAACTTTCTCAGCCATTGACACTTCTTCAAACATGAGTATAGTCCTTTATCTTAATGACTTCTTCAATCTTCATCCACCTATTTTGGCGTTCCAGTTCTTCTTTCAGGTCTTCCTCCCGATCTCTTGATCGACTTGACGAACAAAAACTGATCTTTTTGCTTTTTGTTCTGGTGGCATGACAACAATAAGGCCTTCATTGTAAAATATATCTCTTGCTTCTTTTGAAAGGATTTTATCTGAATCAAAGTCATCTTTACAGATTACTTTAAAACCTTCATTGGTGCTGAATATTCTAGTTAGTGGGACTTGCAGTTTGTTGTAAGTGATTTCTGCCACTTTTCCCCTTCCAATAGAGTGTCACTTATCTCTATGTTTTATTCTAATGCTAGTTGTCATCTTCTTGATTACATCTAATCCTACCTATAACACAGGGCTCCTGCCTGGGAGCAGTGACCCTGCCCCCCTCTTGGACGGGCGTCGGGCTCTGCACCCAGGTTACCTGTGACTATAGTAATATCTAAAAAGTTGCCACCTACCGGTGACCCCCGGACAAGGGGTGCCCTGCACTATCAGGTTCCTTGCCGGATCGGTCATCCGTTCAAAGAACGGAGTGCATGAGGGGGATGAAAAAGGAAAGAAGAGGAGAGAGTAAAACAGCCACCTACGTTTCGGTCAGCCAATCAGAGCACCGCAAACGTGCATGTATCACGCCGGGGCACCACTGATTGGCCAATCCACGTAGACGGTAGTAGTCAAAATTTGGGTAGGCCAAATATTTGTTTTTTCCAAAGTTGGAATTTCCTACAATCTGTGATGGTAATTACACCGTCACTATGTTGAGTAAGTACAATCACTAGGATTGAGTGTCTTATCACAACAAAGTTGCAGACTCAAACATGCAGCAAAAGAATCAGGTCTTCGCAGTCGTGTCTATTTTTACTTAGGCTAGCATACCTAAGTTAAAGCAAACTCCCTTGCCAATACAAGAAGGAAGAGGATTTCTTATAGTCTAATAAACAATTCATCATGACCAAATACAGTATCTAACATAGGGGGTCCGGGGCGCAGCCCCTAACTAACCATTTGATTGCATTATCTCTGAGAATAGTTAGCAATTATCCATTTGATTGCATTATCCCAGGTTAAGGGGGTTGTGTGTGGTTCCATATCACCAGATTTATTAAAAACTCTACGTCAGGCTAAACAGTTTAGGCTAGATAGTGGTGGCTGCTTGGATTATTTCTTTGTCTCTTATTGACTTCGGGTGGCTAACCTCTATAAAATTGAGGACACCAATAGACTTTTGTACTAAGGTTAGGTTAAACAGACACTTTTGTGTAATGGAGGATTTCGCCATCGGGGAGCGTGACGAAACCTCCGGCGAAAGTAGTGGGTTAGGTTAGGCGGCCCGGTAGTGGTTGGTTAGTTGCCTGTATTATTATTATTATATAAAATTTAAGGTCCCCGTTAGACTTTACCACGGTCAGGCTAAACAGTTTAGGCTGCTTGGATTATTTCCTTGTCTCTTATTGACTTCGGGTGGCTAACCTCTATAAAATTGAGGACACCAATAGACTTTGTACTAAGGTTAGGTTAAACAGACACTTTTGCTGTAATGGAGGATTTCGCCATCGGGGAGCGTGACGAAACCTCCGGCGAAAGTAGTGGTTAGGTTAGGCGGCCCGGTAGTGGTTAGGTAGTTGCCTGTATTATTATTATTATATATAATTTAAGGTCCCCCGTTAGACTTTACCACGGTCAGGCTAAACAGTTTAGGCTGCTTGGATTATTTCTTTGTCTCTTATTGACTTCGGGTGG
>NW_024726221.1:0-2500 GCF_018991925.1 Homarus americanus | reverse complement strand
GAGGCGAAATACGCCCGCCGACGCCAGCGTGAGTGGGGGCACGCCCAAACATTTTTGTGTCGCTCAATTACAACACCCCACCCAGCCGACAGCCGACGAGCTGAACCCCCTCAGTTCGACCTTCGAGTTTCCACCCGTTTGGCTCTTAACGGTTTCACGTACTCTTGAACCGCTCTTCAATGTTCTTTTCAACTTTCCCTCACGGTACTTGTTCGCTATCGGTCTCGTGGTCATATTTAGCCTTAGATGGAGTTTACCACCTGCTTTGGGCTGCACTTTCAAGCAACCCGACTCTACAGAGAGGCCCTTTCCGACCGTCCCATCTGTACCCTCACGGGCGCCACCATACGGGCCTCTGGACCCTCTGAAACGCAACACCCCTCGTGCCCGAAGACATCGAGGTTATGCGCTGGGCTTTTCCCGGTTCAGTCGCCCTTACTAAGGGAATCCCTGTTGGTTTCTTTTCCTCCACTAATTAATATGCTTAAATTTGGCGGGTAGCTCTCTCCTACTACGAGGTCGATCGTGGTCTCATCATCCTTAGGGGGAACAAGTTCCCCAACCACGAAGCGGAAGACGCTCTGCCACCGACTTTCTTCACCACCGACATTACCAGGCAGGAAGGTTTGAGGGGCTTGTCGCGGGGGTACCAGCGGCCATGGCGCCGGCACTCCCACCACTGACTCCGTTCCTTCTCATTGAGTGGTAAATAGCCAATAGGAAAAGTGTTCCAGCAGAACATCTCTCGCAGAGTCATATACACACACAGTTTTAATGCATATACGCTCGTGTTCCGCCCTTACTCGGCCGCACCTTTGCCGCTTAAACTTTGACCTCTTTCCCCGTTCCCGCATGCCACAGCAGTGGCACTTGTTTATCCGGAGAAAGAGAGCGAGAGTCGCAGTATTAATTGGCGTGAGCGGCCTTTCCGGCTGCAGAACTAGTGCTCTATCTCGGCGAGCGCCGTTATGAGGCGCAACACCGTCTTTAACGCGTTTAGAGAGAACTCCCCCTGCCTCCCTCCCAGTCATGAGATAGACGTGGACTCGTGGCGAACTCTCAAAGAGAACGCCCACACCGCGTCTGACCGTGGGAGAGGGTGGAGGAGCGCGGGAGGAAGAGCACGGCGTCACCCAAGCATTCTCATCTCTCTGCCTGCACCACTACATGGTAGACTGCGGGCCCAGGCGCACTCATCAATTTAGGTTCCACTGCAATGCATGCCAAGCACTCTTTTCGAGGTGATAGACGAAATTCCGGCGGGGCTTACTTAAAAGATATCCGACCCGGTTTCGCTTCCTCTTCGTGGGATGGAGTGCCTCTTAGAACATGTGCAGCATCAGCCATGAGCGGCCGACGGCCATTCGTGTCTCTGTGGACAGCAGGCAAAAGAGCGCCGCCTCCAGTTATTTGCGAGGGCGACAACTGTCGCTTTGTTGTGGTTGAATGTGGGTGCGCCAAGTCCATGGACTTGCTAGTGATAGGCTTGCTTGTTTTTAAGGGCACGCCTCGCGCAAGGCGCGGGCGATTAAACCCCAAGGCGGAAGCTCGGTTCGGGTTACCCTCGTGTCGGGGAGACAGTCGGCAGGCACCGAACTCGCAGCAACCGATGGATGTATATTTCCGACCCTCGTAGAGGAGTGGCGGCGACAAGCTCATATGGCTGCCGCCGCCGCAATATGCGTTCAACTTGTCGATGTATCTGGTATTCTTGCGATTCACATACCGACACGCGGTTTGCTGCGGTCTTCATCGACCCACGAGCCGAGTGATCCCCCGTTAAGAGTTGTGTATTTGCCATTTGGTCTTTTTGCGACTAACCATCACAGGTCGAGTCTCAATGAAAGGGTTTGACAGACATAGCCCAAGTTTGTGGTTTGGGTTTGGCCGGACGGCTTGTTGTTGTTTTTTGACACTTGAATTTCACTCTTTTTGGGTCAAGAGGCTTATTCGCCGGTAGTAAGGAACGGACGGGCAGCCGTCCAAAGCCCCGTCCGTCCTCCTCCGGTCTTCGCGCTCTCGCCCGAGTGTGGTCCACCTACAGCGTGGTGGTACCTATTTTTGGTGCGGGGGCCGGGATTGTCCTCTTTCGCTGCTGGAGTTGCCAGAGCAGAGCCCTAGACCGCCCAAATCAGGAGAGTAGTAGTAGTTTTAAGAGCGCCCCGTTCTCTTTCTCTCTGTTAATGATCCTTCCGCAGGTTCACCTACGGAAACCTTGTTACGACTTTTACTTCCTCTAAATGATCAAGTTTGGACATCTTTCCGTCAGCTCGAGGCGACGACCCCAGAAAACCCTCGCGGGCAACGGGGCCGACAATCCAAGAGCGCCAGTCCGAAGGCCTCACTAAATCATTCAATCGGTAGTAGCGACGGGCGGTGTGTACAAAGGCAGGGACGTAGTCAGCGCAAGCTGATGACTTGCACTTACTGGGAATTCCTCGTTCATGGGAAACAATTGCAAGCCCCAATCCCTATCAAGAAAGGCTTTGAACGGGTTACC
>NW_024726220.1:0-7410 GCF_018991925.1 Homarus americanus | reverse complement strand
TGTATACCTGTGTCATTACCTGGCCATAGAGGAGGAATATATGGAGGTATATCTGTGTCATACCTGTGTCATACCTGGCCATAGAGGAGGAATATATGGAGGTATACCTGTGTCATTACCTGGCCATAGAGGAGGAATATATGGAGGTATACCTGTGTCATACCTGTGTCATACCTGGCCATAGAGGAGGAATATATGGAGGTATACCTGTGTCATACCTGGCCATAGAGGAGGAATATATGGAGGTATATCTGTGTCATACCTGTGTCATACCTGGCCATAGAGGAGGAATATATGGAGGTATTTCTCTCAAGACGCGACATTAACGCGTTGACGGTGTGTAGTGAAAGTTTACTCTCGTGTTTGGTTTGATTTTTTTCCTTTCATTGGATTATTGTGAGGAAGATTATGAGTTGGATGTTGTGAGGAAGATTATGAGTTAGATGTTATGTGAGAGAGAATTTATGAGTGATATATTACCGAGTGTTTATATGAAGAAAAATAAATATTGATAAAAAATATTTGAGGTTTACATTATCTAACACTGATTTCTTGATATACAATTGAATCATAACAGTATAACGCCGATATGTAATTTTTATATAACCATTATATAGAACCTGTTTTATATGTGGCATCAGGGCATCCATCCCAAGTCCATCCAGCTGTGCTTTGGCACCTAATTTTATTGTGATTTTAAATTACAGGTTGATCAAAAAGTTAAGTTAAGTTATATTTAGTTTGGTTTGGTTTGGTTTGGTTAGGTTAGGTTTGGATAGTGATTCTTTAGATGGAATAAACTAGCGGTAGTTAATGTGGTACAACAATAACTTAACTACCACAACAACAGCAGGTAAACTTGTATTATTTAACGTTACTCAACAGGTGTGCCGCCGTGTCTTCCTGCCTCACCTGAGAATTATAATACACACACAACATTCCTTACCTACCCATACACAGTAGTCAAACCTAACCTAACCTCACCTAAACCGAACCTCAGCTGCCCTCAAACAGTAGTCAGTCACCTAACCGAACCGAACCTGACCTGACCTGACCTAACCTGACCTGACCTGACCCTGGCCACACCGCTAACAACACAACAACCATGGACTAGGGTTGTTTATGTGTTGATATTATGTCTTCCGGAGATTGAGACACACTTCCCCGAAACAGTTGTTGACAAGAATATACGTAAATAATTATTCTTGGTATCTCTCTGTGGCTTCTTCTTAAATAGAAGGCAGGAGTACAATATAAGGGAGAAGAGGAGGAGGGAAGGGGAAAATGCATCTTTGTCTCTCTCTCTCTCTCTCTCTACAAGTAAATCTATGGACACCACCGCCCTGTATCCGTCACCAAACGCTGGTGCTGTAGTGAAATCTTTCTCTCTCGTTCACCGTGTCTGGGAATTATCAACCTTCACACCCGATGATATTAGACCCACAATCGTCAGCCAAAGATCCTCCTCTGTTTGCTAATATTCTCATTTTTCATACAGACACGCGGGGGAAACCATTTTCAAAACTTTTCATATTCCATAACATTACACTACATATATACATACATACATACATACATACATACATACATATATATATATATATATATATATATATATATATATATATATATATATATATATATATATATATATATATATATATATATATATATATATATATATATATATATCCTACGTTTATCACATCTTCTTGGCCCTTCTGTCTCTCTCTCTTGGCGTCGCATTTATATAATTTTTTTTTTGGGGGGTGGCAATGTATTTTTATCCCTCCCCCCTCCCCCCTCTTCTTTCCGTCGTTATTGTGCGCTTCGCTGTGTCATCCAAATAAAGTCATTGCTTGGGGGAAACGCCGCTGCCAATTCTTAAACTGAGATACTGCCGTCAGAGTCTGGCATTTTTGACGTTACCATCTTCAAAGTGTAAAGTCAATGTTTTCCTTTAGGATTTAGAATATATATAATGTTTCATGCAGATCTGCAGTTGGGTTAATATGGAGTTGGGTAAATGCAATAAAGGCAGGAGTGAATAGAGTAAAAACAATCTCAAAGCCGACAATAATGCCTGTGTTATGCCTGGCTGGGCGCTACCCTCATATTTCTGAGCACTAAAGTGTATGATTGCGTTGTTTATGGCTATTTTGTAAACTTTGTTCCCTGGCAGTTTTTACGGAGTTTGAACGCTCGTTTTTGGGACGAGGTGAATATTCAGGAGAAAAATATGTTATGGGGAGGATAGAAGGATTATTATTATTATTTTTTTTTTTTTTGAGGGGGTGGTGAGGGGGTGGTGGTAAAGTTGAATGGTCTTGAACTTCCTGGGAGGTACGTGTTATTGTTATTATCTTTTAAGATCTTTTGTTATATCTTCACTAAAATGGGTTTGTGTTATAGAGAGTGAGGAGGTTTATGTAGTGATGGTGTGGTGTGATGAGGGAGGGTAAGTGTGTGGGAGGGAAGGGCGGTGAGAAAGAGAGAGAGATTGAGGGAGTAACACACACACACATCACCACAACAAACACACACACACACACACCCCAACACACCCCAACACACCCCAACACACACACACACACACATATATATATATATATATATATATATATATATATATATATATATATATATATATATATATATATATATATATATATATATATATATATATATATATATATATATATATATTGCACCAGTCGGCAGAATTTCCCTACCCATCTATAAAACATCACCCAGTGGCATGTTTTCCGTACCTATCACAAGACTGAAATAAAAAATCATAATGTCATGCCAACGCCTTTGTGAAGCACTTTATTTATGATGCCATTTTCGGGTAGATTTTTTGAATTTTCTAAACCATATCTCTATTTTTATGGCCGACGGTGAGTACGACATGTGTAAAACTTGTTCTGGGGATTTGGGGGCGTCACAAAGTTTGAGGTTCATATAATGTGATTTATTTATGTCGTCGAGGCGTTTGGGTCTTGGGTCTTTATGGAAAATGGAATATGATTTTATATATATATGTACAGACTGTTGTTGGGGGGGTGTGAGGGGGGGATATGGGAAGGGTAGCAGGAGGAGGAGGGGGTGAGGAGGATTATGGTAGGGGGGATGTAGGAAAGGGGGGGGGTGAGGAAAGGAAGGAGGAGGTTTGAGATAGGGAAAGGAAGAAGAGGAGGAGGAAGAGGAGGAGGAGGAACCAGTTAAATCATCTTTGCTTTGAGGATGATTTTGAAGGAACTACACACACACACACACACACACACACACCTGACCCTAAGGTGTTTCTCTGTGTTCAGGTCTTAATTGTAGCTTATGAACGTGTCAGTCTTACCTGTTCTCTACCTGATCTGTTTACATACATACATACATACATACATACATACATACACACACACGCACACTTATTCTGTGTGTTTATGGCAGTTTGTTATGCGTGTTTGTTATTGATAAAAACGTCTTTAATAATTACTTGAAAATTATGTTTACTTAAGTTTGCTACGAAATCAAAGAATTAAATAAATAATTCACTGACTTGACGAATTAAATATTTCTTTCTTTACAAATTTCTCTCTGATATCGATTCCTTTTCAAACCCAGTATTAATTTCGGATCACCTGAAGAATGCACACCCTAGTTTAGTTCACCTGAAGATTAACCTCCCTAATGCTACGTGGGGTGTTAGGGTGGGGTAGGGTAGGTTAGGTTACGTTAGGTTTGACGTGTGTGGAAGAAGATAGAAGTTTGTTTGTTTGTTTCTTGTTTTATGGAAGCCAAATCGTGTACTGAACATGTTATAAAAACACTGGAGTTGTCGTTATCCTGTGTGTGTGTGTGTGTGTGTGTGTGTGTGTGTGTGTGTGTGTGTATACATATATATATATATATATATATATATATATATATATATATATATATATATATATATATATATATATATATATATATATATATATATATATATATATATATATATATATATATATTCTACTACTCATTAAGGTATTTGTTGCCATTAAAAAGTCTTCATAAAATGACAATAAGCTATATATAACCTCTACGGAACTCCTCCATTATAAGGTATAGTATATTGTGCCGCTCATACCATACCTGGTGGTGTTACCTGCTGGCTGGCGTTACCTGGTGTCTTAAAACGCTTTCTTACCTGTAGCTTTGACATTTACCTGTTGTGACTGTATGCTCCTACACTCACTCACTCACTCACTCGCTAACTCACTCACTCATTCACTCACTCAATCGCTAACTCACTCACTCACTCACTCACTCACTTATTCACTCACTAACACACGCTTACTCACTCACTCACACAAACCTGAAATCATGTTGTGTATTATACTTAATCTTCCGTAAGAAATTCTTATTTAATTTTCATACTTAGTTTGTACATAATCTCTCTCTATCTCTCTCTCTCTCTCTCTCTCTCTCTGTCTCACGCCATAACACAAGACACTGACACAATCACCACCACTCCACCATTATCACCATCACACTACCACCACCATACCATCACAATTACATTACGATCATCATCACACTACCTTCACTATCACGCCACCATCACCATCCCACCATCACATCATTATCATCACACCATCACCACACTACCACCATCACACCAACTAGCTACACACACAACTATCACCCTTCTCGACCATGGAACTATATCCCGGGCAAAGTCAGTGGCTGAGGCTGGATGATCCACCAATGAGAATAAAATATCTAAAACAGGATATTATCTCAATGGCTTATTCGTCGTCACGCTGGGATAATACTTAACTTTAAAAACGACCCAGACCTACGTATTACCGGGGCGAGTGAGAGGCCACACTCTCTATGACACTCGTTATCACAAGAGGATATCAGAATAGGTATAGGTTATCACACGCGGATCACGCCCTACTTGAAGTGTCCGATCATCGCACTTATCCGATGACTTAGTTGGGTATCCGGAGCTCAGGTAGACCTATCCGTAAGATCAGGATTGAGTTAACCAGCAGATCCCCCCCCCCCGATCTCTACCCTCCTCTCCCCCTTCCCCCCTCCCCCCCTCCCCTAGCCTGAGACTTGATATCGCCCATCTCGATAAAATTTGTTGTAAAGTTTTAAGTCCAGCTCAATGATATACGCGCGTGGAACCAGCGGCCAGGGTTGGAATACCAGTGGTTGGGGTGAGGTGTGGTGGGTGTAGGCTGTGTGGGTGGTGGGTGTAGGGTGAGGGTGGTGGGTGTAGACTGTGTGGGTGGTGGGTGTAGGGTGAGGTGTGGTGGATGTAGACTGTGTGGGTGGTGTGTGTAGGGGTGAGGTGTGATGGGTGTAGACTGTGTGGGTGGTGTGTGTAGGGGTGAGGGTAGTGTAGGTGGATGGTGTTAAGGATGGTGGGTGTAGGTGGTGTGTATGTATGTGGAGGATATATGGGTGTATTGGGGTTTAGGTGTATAACAGTATATGGTGAACAGTTCGAAATTCCTGTACACTATGCCCCGAGATTTGAGAGAGGTGATGGTGTTGATGGTGACTGGGGAGAGTGATGGTGGTGATAGTGACGTGGGGTTGGACGGTGATAGTGACGAGGGGATGGACGGTGATAGTGACGAGGGGTGAAACTGAGGCTAATGACAATGACTTTAAGAAGGGAATAGTGATGACAGTAAGGAAACAGAGATGGTGAAAGTGACAGAGACAGAGACAAAAATGGCGAAAATGAGTGACAACCTGGCAGGAAAATGATGATAATGATGTAATAACAAGAGGACGATGATTGAACAGGTAAGACGGGCAGGTGAGATACAGGTGTGTGTGCGGGGGGGGGGGTAAAGGGTAAAAATTTAATTGCACTTTCATTAGGAATTTTATGTAGTCGATAATGTTAATCCGACCTGATGTTAACTCCACTAGGTGTTAATCCGACCTGATGTTAACTCCACTAGGTGTTAATCCGACCTGATGTTAACTCCACTAGGTGTTAATCCGACCTGATGTTAACTCCACTAGGTGTTAATCCGACCTGATGTTAACTCCACTAGGTGTTAATCCGACCTGATGTTAACTCCACTAGGTGTTAATCCGACCTGATGTTAACTCCACTAGGTGTTAATCCGACCTGATGTTAACTCCACTAGGTGTTAAGCCAACCTGATGTTAACGTCACTAGATGTTAACTCAGGTAAGCGACAGGTATTAGGAGTCTAATTTACTCTCATTAATTTTTGTATCTCTGATTATTTTGTTTATTTCTAGAACGTTTTTGTTATTTTGTCTTTGTTTTTTCATGTTTTTTATTTATTTTTGTTATTGCTATTATTTTTCTTTTTATCTCAATTTTTATATTTGTTTTTATATTGAGTTTTAACTAATAGTCCAAGGTTCCCAATACACCAATAAAAAGGTTACAATCTACACACCTGTACCCACCTGTCCCACACCTGTCCTTACATTGTTGTGGTTGAGGGGGGGGGGGGTCACGCATGAGGTGTCAATGGCATCACGATTGATATTATTAGTGTTGCGGTTAAATGTTACCAAAGAAAAAAAATAACATTAAATCAGTATAACATAACATCTCTTGATTCTTCTTTTCATTGGGCGTTGAAAGGAATTTTGGCTAGTAGAGTTATTGAGTAGTTAAGTCTTGACAGGGAGTAGTTAAGGAGTATGACACGAGGCGGGCAGATGCTGTGGTATGCCCTGGGTAGAGCTGAGGAACTGTCTTGTATTTCCTGATTGGTAACACTTGTGGGATGGCTCAACGGAGATCTGGTTATGTCTGGTTTTTATCTGGTTTATGTCTGGCTAATGTCTGGGTTAGTTGAGGCTAGGTGTTAATGAGAGAAAGGACAGGTATTGGGTAGACCTACCTGTGTGTGTTGACCTACCTGTGTGTGTTGACCTACCTGTGTGTGTTGACCTACCTGTGTGTACTGACCTACCTGTGTGTGTTGACCTACCTGTGTGTGTTGACCTACCTGTGTGTGTTGACCTACCTGTGTGTACTGACCTACCTGTGTGTACTGACCTACCTGTGTGTGTTGACCTACCTGTGTGTGTTGACCTACCTGTGTGTGTTGGACTCACCAGTGTAAGCACCTACCTGTGTGTGGCACCCACCTGTGTGTGTTGACCTGCCTGTGTGTTGACCTACCTGTGTGTGCTTTTGACCTACCAGGTGTGTTGGATCTGCCTGTGTGTGTTGACCTACCTGTGTGTGTTGACCTACCTGTGTGTGTTGACCTACCTGTGTGTGTTGACCTACCTGTGTGTGTGTGTTGACCTACCTGTGTGTGTTGACCTACCTGTGTGTACTGACCTACCTGTGTGTACTGACCTACCTGTGTGTACTGACCTACCTGTGTGTACTGACCCACCCCTGTG
>NW_024726219.1:0-12469 GCF_018991925.1 Homarus americanus | reverse complement strand
TAGACTGATTGGGCGATAGTTAGAGGATAGTGATCTATCCCCCTTCTTGAAAATCGTATTACATTCGCTATCCTCCAGGATTCTGGTACTACACCTGTTTTTAAGGACATGTTAAACAACTTTGCTAAGGGCATACTAAGCTCTTCCTTACATTCCTTTAATACTCTGGCAAATATCTCATCGGGACCAGGTGACTTATTAGGCTTTAGTTTGTCTATTTGCTTACTAACATCGTTACTAGTCACTACTATCTCACTTAATTTGTTTTCTTCACTATCTCTGAATAGAGTCGATGCCTCGGGTATCATGTTTAGATTTTCGGTGGTGAAAAGTGTTGAAAAATATTTATTCAAATTATTGCTCATTTCTCCGTCGTTATCAGTGAGCTCGCCGGAGTCTGACCGTATTGGTCCAATCTTTTCTCGTGATTTAGTTTGATACATTTGGTAGAATCCTTTGGGGTTTGTCTTCGCCTCCCTTGCTATCCTTACCTCATTATTCCTCTTTGCTTTCCTTATCTCGGTTTTAACTCTGCTCGCCAATACCCTATAATAGTCCCGGAGGTGAATTTCGCCACGATTTATCCTTCTACCTATAGCCTTCCTTTGGCCAATGATGTTCTTTAAATAATTATTTATCCATTTAGGGTCATTGTTGTCTGATCTGAGTTTTTTGTATGGTATGTTCTGCCTTTGTGCATTAAGTAACTCACTATTTAAATTGTCGTGGAACTCGGCAATCTCAGATCTCGTTATCAGGTCGGTGTCATCTGTCAGGTTCACGGCCAAGCGCGACACCCCCTCTCTCAGCTGCCTCTTTAAACTGTCAAAGTTTGCCCTTCTGAAATCTGGTACTTTAGTGGAATTTTCCTTACGTCTGCCCTGAAAATCTAACTGGAATCGAATTTCTTTGTGATCGCTGTTTGCAAGTTCGTTCCTACCTCGACATTGCTAATGAGGTTTTCTCTGTTCGCCAGAACTAAATTAGTATATTATTACCCCGTGTGGGTTCGGTTATATGTTGACTTAGGAAACAGTCCTGGATCGTCTCGAGAAAATCCTCTGATTCTGAGTTACCCGTAAGGACAGTCCAATCTATTTGGCCAAGGTTAAAGTCGCCTACTATACAGACTTTGTTGTGTATGGAAGCCCTGCGCATTTCATCCCAGATAAGTCGCTCATTGACGCTATCAAGATTGGGGGGTCTATATATTACCCCTGTGATTAATTTTTCCCGACCGTCGCTTAATTCTATCCAAATTGTTTCTGTATTCCTCTCAGTTTTTATTTCCTTATTTATTTCACACTTCAGATTATCCCTAACATAGATTGCTACTCCGCCTCCTTTCCTGGTCTGCCTATCGGTATGGAACAGTTTGTAACCCGCAATTTGGTATTCGACTGGTAATTCACGTGTCTAGGTTGATCCATGTTTCAGTGAATGCAATTATATCGATTTCTTCGGTACATACCAAGGCCTTAATATCATCCATTTTGTTTCTCATACTTCTACTGTTCGCGTAGTATACATTTAAGTTAGTCGTGTTCTGAGTCCTTCCCTTACCGCGTTTAGTTTTAAACTCCCTGTCTAATTTAGTTTTGTCATCATTCCTAACACTATTTTCCTGTAATCTTTCGCCTTGTTTACCCGCTCCCACTGCAGTCTCCTCCACCCCCGTGCTCCTATGTTCTCTTAGCAGTTTAAAGACTTCGATATCTTTTGAACTGCCCCCTCTAGAGCCCCAGCCAGGGTTGCTACTCCATCCCTAGACAGGTGCACCCCATCCCTAGCATAAAGGTCCCTTCTGCCATAGAAGTTGTCCCAGTTGTCAATGAATGGGACTGATATTGACTTGCAATATCTGTCAAGACGGTCGTTAACACCAACTGCCCTTGACAACCATTCACTGCCAACTCTCCTTCTAGGCAGGACACCGCATATGATAGGGATCCCTCCCTTAGTCCTAATACGATCTATGGCTGCCTTGAACTTATCAAGAAGTTCCTCGCTCCTACACCGGCCAATATCATTGCCTCCTGCACTGAGGCAGATAATGGGTTTGTTCCCATTACCAGACAAGATATTGTCCATCCTGTCAACTATATCCCCCACCCCAGCTCCTGGCAAACACACCCTCATCCTATTTTTGTTTTTACCACAAAAGGCCCTGTCCATGTACCTTACCTGTGAGTCACCAACAATTAAAGTTTTTATACCTTCCTTGTCATCCCTGCCCCTGACTGTACTAACGTCCAATTCGTCTATCAAGGGACTGAACGGGTTGGTACACTTAGCTGTTGTTGTCGTTGTTGTCGTATCCTTCGAGTGCTTCTTGACCACCAGCTTGGTCCTCCCACTACTCACGACTTTCCACTCGTTTGATTTTTCGTCAGACACTGGCTTTACTCGTCCAGCCTCTCCTTTTAACTTCGCCAGCTCTTTCCTTAATTTCAGGTTCTCCAACGTGGCCCTCTCAATTTCTAACTTGGCCCTCGCCAATTCTTCAGTGGACCACTCCAGTTTGGTCAACAAACTCTCATACCCAAGACCGCACATATCACTGGCCAGCTGTTGAAGTTGTTGCCACTGCACCACACTTTTGGAGATGACTGACTCGGACTAAAGTGGCCTGGTCACTGGTGTCTGTGAGTAGTCTGGACAGCTTGAATCTTGATCTCCAACTGTCTTTATTCAAGACATCTTCAGAGGAAGGGCAGGAGGGAAGGAGGGAGGGGCCAGGAGGGGGCGGGGGAGGGGGCTGAGGCTCTACGTTGTAACTCAATTTCTTCAACGCAAAACAGTTTTCACATCCACTTAACAGCGGCTGTTTTTCTGACCATTGAAACACTGCCAATATAATCTCTCTCTCTCTCTCTCTCTCTCTCTCTCTCTCGTCTTGAACAATAGCTGGATAATAAGTTAGATTTAATTACAGTAAGAATCTGCTCACAATTATACCAGTTTCCACCTCCTTTGTTCTATCTAACCATGCATTCATACCTAACCTAACCTAACCTAACCTATCTAGCCATGCATTCATACCTAACCTAACCTAACCTAACCTAACCTATCTAGCCATGCATTCATACCTAACCTAACCTAACCTAACCTTGTCCATGAAGAAATGACTTGGGAACTTTTCACTACAAGAATGACTTTTAATTTGTCAAGCGTTCCAAACAGTTGTCAAATAATGGAGGTACATCTTTAATATTTTACAAACACAAAACTTCCTATTACCATAATAACACATACAAGGACCAACTTTATATACATACATATATACATAGCATAATAACCACTAGAATCTAAATACTTTAAATACACATACATATACATAATAGCTACTAGAACCTAATTTAAGTACTGTTTATACACAGAGCCACAGATACAACTACTAGCCCCTCCACTAACTCCTATAGAGGTGTGGCCTTACATAACACTTATCTACGGTGACAGAACTCGACAGTCATCCACAGTTAAGAGTCAAGAACTGTCAACAAAGTCTGCCGTTACCTGTTACCTTTACTAGACGGTTCATTAATTCCCTCTCTCTCTCTCTCTCTCTCTCTCTCTCTCTCTCTCCCCAATACACACACTTCCCCACCACCCCCACTAACCGTTTTAGGGGTGGTGGTTAATATATAGGTGAGTATCACCTATAACAACATCATCAACACAACAACAATAACAATGTCAGGATAACACAATAACAACCTCGTCACAACACAACACGTCACAATGCTGCAGTAAGTAGATAACAACAGTGATTTCATCTGGCCTTACCTGTCGTGTTGGTCACACCTGAGAGAGCCGCGGCCTATCATCTTCTCACAACAAACTGAAAAGGTAAAATAAATCATACATTTGTAGTGAATAAACGTAACTGTTTTTGTTCTTCTCGTATTGCCACAAATAATAAAAGGTTTAAAAAGAAAATTGTAAAGTGTGTAAATAAGTATTTCCACCGTCAAGTCAAAACAAATATCAAAAACATTAAAATAAATTACAGCGTGTATAAGGTAGATGTTTTCGTCACTTTACAACAAATAATGAAAAAGTGCAATAAATATTTCATATGTGTATAGAATGTATAAGTACTTTTACCGTCACTTTTCCATAAAAAATAATAATATTTTTTATTTTGTTTGTGATTATAAAGTATGTAATTTCGTCACTTTGCCACAAACAATAAACACATGTAGTACATATCAACGTGTAGGAACGATTTAATAAAACATGATGACGACACCAAACACATATTATTCTTTTTTTATTTCAAATTCTGTTCCGAAAACAATGTGTTCATCTCGCTGAGGATTTACTCCCTGAAAAACATACACCAATAACGTTTACACTCTCTCTCTCTCTCTCTCTCTCTCTCTCTCTCTCTCTCTCTCTCTCAGTACCTACTCTCCTTCCCTCCCTGCCCCCCTTCCTTCCTCCCTATCTACTCTCTCTCCCTCCCTCCCTGCCACTCTCACTCTTTTTGCCATAACTTTACTCTCACCTCACACCTTCCCTCTACACATTACTCCTTCACACACATACATCCTCCCTTATTCCCTCCCTTCCTTTATATCACCCTGTATAATCCCTCCCTCCCCCACACACTCTCCACTGTAACACAGCACAAGATAACACCAACACTGTAGCTTAAATATATATATATATATATATATATATATATATATATATATATATATATATATATATATATATATATATATATATATATATATATATATAACTATAATTGACAGCGGGTGGACTAAACGGGTTATAACAGCGAGACAAAACAATGCTGGATATCGTAATCAGATTTTCATAAATCGTATAATACTCTTTCAGAGTTTAAATACCAATTTATACCTGTAGCAGCATAATTATTTCACGGCGGCCATTGTCACAAAGGTAAACATTGAGCAAAAACATTTTAAATTCGTCGACTTTTGTATTTCAGAAAAATATTCGGCAGATTTTGTTGACAATTGTACATGACATGAGGTAAAGGGACAACTCAAATTTATTTTAATCAGGACAAAATTCATTAGTATTTCAACCGTTTGATCATTTCACGTTTCATGCTTCGCTAAAGTGATGTAAATCAACATTTGGAATAGTCAGGATGAACAGTGAAGCCATTGCTGCTGAAACAACCCTAGTGTCTGGCGGTGACGACGAGTGCCTCCCCTGGCGGTGACGACGAGTGCCTCTCCTGGCGGTGACGACGAGTGCCTCCCCTGGCGGTGACGACGAGTGCCTCCCCTGGCGGTGACGACGAGTGCCTCCCCTGGCGGTGACGACGAGTGCCTCCCCTGGCGGTGACGACGAGTGCCTCTCCTGGTGGTGACGACGAGTGCCTCTCCTGGTGGTGACGACGAGTGCCTCTCTCCCAGGTGAACAACGAGTGCCTCTCTGGCGGTGACGACGAGTGCCTCTCCTGGTGGTGACGACGGAGTGCCCCCTGGCGGTGACGACGAGTGCCTCTCCCCTGGCGGTGACGACGAGTGCTCGGCGGTGACGACGAGTGCCTCTCCTGGTGGTGACGACGAGTGCCTCCCCTGGCGGTGACGACGAGTGCCTCTCCTGGCGGTGACGACGAGTGCCTCTCCTGGCGGTGACGACGAGTGCCTCCCCTGGCGGTGACGACGAGTGCCTCCCCTGGCGGTGACGACGAGTACCTCCCCTGGCGCTGGCCTCCCCCTCCCCCCACCACTCATTAGCGTCAGAGCCAGAATCCAGAACTTGGCCAAACTTATCCCAACCCAAACGTTACTTAACCTAACCTAAACTAATATGTAACCTAATCTGAATTAACCTTACCTAATCTAACCTAAACCATTCTAATCTAACCTAACTTAACCAAACAAGCTAACTTAACTAAACCAGTTACTTTTGATGATTTGGTTTAAATTTAGTCTTCATAAACCACTGTAGGTGTTCAATCAATACATAAACAGCTGTAACCTTATTATATATAACTCATAACAGGTGTACAGTCAACCTATATAGAGCTTCTGCCGCACTTGAAGCGAGGTGTGAGGCGCTCGTCGTCATAAAGAGGTAAAACGCGGGAAACATTTTTTGTCAAGTATTAAAGCAGACGACGACCCACGACACAACCTTTGTTACACCTCACTAACTACCAAGTGAAGGAACAACAACAACTACAACAATTACAGAGGCAAAACATTTGATAAAGGAAGAAGTATAACAACAACAAAATCAGGAAGAATAAAAACAAAAACAAAGAACAAGAACAAGAAGAAAGTCAAGAAATAATAATAATAATAATAATAATAATAATAATAATAATAATAATAATAATAAGGTCAGGGGTCAGAAATAACGAGTCAGTGATCATTAATAAAAGCTTTAGAGAACGTAACTATATTTTAACTAAAACAATGATTATAGTCATTAATCCCATGGCTACAGGTCAGAGGTCAAAGATCAGAGGTCAGAGGTCAGTGATATAAAGATGTGTAGATAGAGAGAGAGAAGTAAAAAAAAAATGATGAATGATAATGTGAAGCAAATATATGTAAATTAGTAAGTCATGTGAATATTTACCTAACCTAACCCTTAAGTAATGCTAAGGTGGAAGGAGGTGATGGGGAATAATCTTCAAATGATGCAAATAATTAAATATATATTGTAAGTAAGCAGAAGGAGGAAGTTTATATAATACAGTATGTTGTGTACGTGTAGACACGTCCCTCTTGAGTCGTGCTCTTGATGTCTTCAGCTACTGTACCTGTAATTAAATTTCTCTAGACAGTTTCAGGGTAATATATGATAACCTCTTATATAGCATTAAGCGTTATGTTGCATTTAGGAACACTCAAAGACTTACTTCATACATAGGCATACACCCTCTACACACACACACACACACACACACACACACACACACACACACACATGACCACAAATAATAATAATTTTACTCATCATTTTTCCTAAGACAATATAGAGCTAATGATAGCCAATTATAAATAAAAGTATTAATATATTTAATAATTTATTATTTAGTAAAGAAAAGAAAATACTAAACTATAGGGGCGTAACTATAGACCTTAAAACTAAAATGTATGATATTTATGAATATTTCTGACCATAATTGTTTAATAAATGGTAAAGGTTGGCCAAATAATGATTCAATAACACACTTGCCTGCCTGCCTGCCCGTTAATTGGGGAGACCACACAACCATTTAAAAGTATTATCCTTCTAAAAACAAATATTATTGAAATAAAAACACCAAAGCAATTTTACCTCGAGTCTGTACACATAAATTACATGTGTGTATAAGTGCATTGGTGACTGTGGAGAGAGTTGGGTACTTACTGTCAAACAGTATAATAATATATAAGCTGGTTATGTATTATGTATTTTGTGTATCATATGTATCCTACTCACATATACATAGATATATTACACACACACACATATATATATATATATATACAATCAACACCTCAACCCGCCAGGATTCGAACCCACGGCACACAAGCCTATGACTGTGACCGGGGAACGCTAACCGCTGGACCACCAGGATACTAAAAGAAGTCCTAGACTTTGTTATATTTCACACAAAGCCTGTTCAACGAGCTTATGGCGCCGTGAACCTCTAATGGGGACCACCCGTATCACTTAGGTGGTCAGAGTAACGTTTTACCAAATCCGGCTTCGAAACACGAGGATCCATATATATTTCATTAGCCCAATAAAGCACGAGAGAGAGAGAGAGAGAGAGAGAGAGAGAGAGAGAGAAAATGGTGTTGAAGAAGAGACTCTAACTTGTAAGGAGTTTGGTGACGAAAATGACGAATATTAAGCTGACGACTCGTGACGGGCTTTTTGCTGACGAGTGGCTGGTCCGGTGGCTCTCTCTCTCTCTCTCTCTCTCTCTCTCTTTCTCTCTAGAGCCTGGTAGTGGTGGTGGTGGCAGTAGGTGGAGGCTGGGAGTGGTGGTGGTGGTGGTGGTAGTGGTAGTAGGTGGAGGCTGGGAATGGTGGTGGTAATGGGGTAGACACTTTTGGTGGTCAGAGCACGTTCTCGTCTCCCCCTCGTCCACACCTCCTCGGGATATATTACCCACCACCACCACCACCACCACCAAACTCTAGTCCGTGGTCAGGGTCATTTGAACCTCATCCAACATACTCTGCTCTAATTTATTTTATATATGTGTGTGTGTGTGTGTGTGTGTGTGTGTGTGTGTGTGTGTGTGTGTGTGTGTGTGTGTGTGTGTGTGTGTGTGTGTGTGTGTGTGTGTGTGTGTGTGTGTGTGTGTGTGTGTGTGTATGTGTGTGTGTGTGATATTGATGTTAGTGATGCCTGTGAATTATGATAATAAAGATATTATTATTTTACTGCACCAACAAAGAAATTTTAAAGAAATAAAAAGTTTGACTACTACGTATTTCCAAGAGAAGACAGGTGGACAGAGAGAGAGACGGGAGGTCAGAGAGAGGGAGACAGTTGAACAGAGAGAGGGAAGATATACAGTAAGAAAGAGGATACAAGAGAGAGATATGGAGGGGTAGGGTGTGTCATACGGAGGCCAATTTTTTTTTTTGAGTTTGAAAAATCGGCCCATGGTATTAATGATGTAGTTCTATGTGCAGAATCATGTGATATCTTCAGATTTGAAAAGTTTTCTTTTTTGCTAGGTAAATTTTAACTTGAAATCTTATGAAAATTCAGTATTCCCACCCTTTTACCAACACCACTAAATAGCTTATTTAAAGTAAAGTAAATGTATCAGGTTAATTTATTAGGATGAAAATGATCCAGAATAGTGAAACGAATGATCTTGACACATTTATTAAATTTAATATTCCTTTAGAAAACAAAATCATCAAATACAAAAACCAGGTTTTACTACTACGACCCGGTGTTGCTGCACACCATAGAGAACATGTCTTTCTTGCTTCTGTTTCTACTCATCACCTTCCTGCTGACCACCTGAGCTCGGATGTAGCATTCCCTCCTCTCCTGGCTGTACACGTGACTGCTGGCCTCGCTCACTTGCTGTACACACCGCTCTATACTCTGGGTGTGCGAGGGCCAGGCAGGGACATGGCTGGGCTGTCCAGGAAAGCTCTGACTCTGGAACATTGGTGAGGGCTGCAGGTAAGAGGGGCTCACTGCCAGCCTGATGTTATCCAGATCTATGAGATCAGTGAGGGTCTTGGCACCTAGATTGACCCCCAGCCTTCCTGGACCCCTGAAGGAATCGGGTTACCAACTGGATTCGTCATGCCCAGATCCTTCTCATAAGTCTCTTATATCCAAGACTTTTTTGATCACACTCTTCTTCTCATCCTTATCGTAGAGCATTGTCTGCATTGCCTCGATGAGCATACCAGGAAGATCTCCCCAAGAACTGCTCCAATCTGAACAACCTTCCTTGGCTGACTCCTCAGGAGCTCAAGCTGGAAGAGAACATGCCTCGGACCTTCGGAGAACGATGACTTGACCTTGTTGTTGAACCAATTTGGCAAGTAGACACTCACGATGAATTGGACAATAAGTCTCAGGTTGTGAAGCTGGTTTCCTTTCAGTTTATGATGAGCGACCCAAATTCTGCAGAACCTGAGAGCCGTTGTGAGCTACCTAGAATGTGAGACTGGATCTATCTGCACGTAAGCAAGTCTATCAGGCATGACCACAGTTTTGATGGCACTGCAAATCATGTAACCATAGTACTGGTCAGTACTCAGGTCGTCAATGACAGTATGTGCAAGCTCAACGAGTGGAGGGCCAACTGTGATTTTTTTCAAAGCTCGGATTTATTTCTAACTCAGTGGCAGAGTCCAGCATCTTGCCAAGAGGACCAGACCATCTGTTGTTTGAAAGAGTCTTGCCATCCAGCTCCTGGATCAGATGTCTGAGTGGCAACTCGTTGGTGTGGAGGTCACAAACAATCCAGACCAGCTTCCTCCCAATCTTCCGCTCTATCCACTGTATGACCCCCCTTGCCACCCTGTGTTCGTGTTGGTGCTGTCCCCTCCAATGGCCTGCAGGGTCTGGTCTACGTTCCTCTCTCTGAGCCAGTTCACAATGTTATCTGCCACTTTCTCAGCTGGTTTCCTGATGTCATCTTTCTCTGGAGTGAAATGCCACAAATACTTCCCTCCTGGTTCACTGCAGCAGGAGTAGTGTTCCTCCTTCACCATGGCAGGGAACAACTTGTCAGAATCTCCAACTTTCATGAACACTTAGTGTCATCCCTTCTCCCATCAAAGAAAAAACAATTGATTCCATTTTCTCTTATCCCCTTATCAAACTCCTCTTCTAGGTTACTGACAAGTTTCTCCTGAGCTCTCCTTACTTTGTTATGATCTATCACCAGGTGAACATCATCAGGTGTTATCAAACCACCGTCAATCCAGGCAGCTGTTGCTATCTCTGCAGTTTCTCTGAGACCAGTGTGGTGTCGTGATGTTGGCCAAAGCTTTTTTTGGTGCTCGACATTTTCCATTTCAAATCTTATGCCTGAAGGTTTGGGGATCATTATTTTCTGGGTTAGGGACAAGTCACCATTCTCCTGACAGCACTCTGGACCAGCCAAGGGAAGTTAAACTCTGAATCAGTTTGACTCCAATCATCGGCCTTACTCACCTTGGGCCTTCTAAGTTCTTCTCGGCAACTCTCTTTCTCCTCTTCTGTCTCTGTAGCAGCCTCCTGTCTCTTGACCTGAACATCTTGCTAGAAATCATGAGTTCTCTATAATTGCCAGTCTTCTGTGCTTTGACAGTTGCCTGATCAGCTATGAATCTTCTTGTGTCCACGCTGCAACAAGCAGTGAGATGTGGGCCTCGGATTTACAGTCACGATCGCATCCAAACTCAGGACAGAGAACAATTGGCACTTGCAAGTAATTACGGTTAAATAACTGGTCCAGTTGCTTGGCAAAGCTGTCCTTAACTGCAAGTTTTCCTCTCCCAAGAGAGATATCTCTTGCCTTTTCCCAACTGGCTAGCAGTCTCACTAATCTTCTTCTGACTTGTTATGACTGGAGGTTTGAACTGAGCGTTAGCCAGAGTGTACTGTGCCAAGACAGCTTTGGTCATATCACTGGCAATGTCTTTGTTTGTGTAAGTTCTTTGGTTCTTTCACTGATTTGCCTGATTAAAACACCGTATCTCAAAGCATCTCTCAATGTAGGCAACTCCGACTTCAGGAGCTCTCTCCCAGACCCAAGATAGTGACTGAGATGGCTGGATTTTTGGTTCCTCGTCCTGACACAAGCAGCCATCGCAAATATTATCAACTTATAAATGCATCAGAATCTGAAACAGAAAAAAATATTGTTAGTTGGGTTGTTAAAGAATGAAGTCAGAAAGCAATGTTCACTATTTAATTGTAATGCACTAATGCAGCTGTACGTTAGATTTTCGATAAATTTCACGCTAAAATTTACCTAGCAAAAGGTTGCAAAATATTGAAACTGAAATTAATTTCTGTTTATATATACTAAAATCTACCAAAAAAGTGATGGGCCATTAGTTTTAGCTGATCTTCCCTCCTATGACACACCCTACTGGGTCATGCAGCTCGTTAACTCAGGGTGTGGTTGTTGTGTTGGCGACAGCTTCTACACCTTGATAATACAGTCTGTTTCATGTAATATCTAAATAATACATAGATACTTGCTGTACCCTCTTATTAATACAGTTTCTGTTATGTAATATCTAAATAATACATAGATACTTGCTGTACCCTCTTGATAATACAGTCTGTTTCATGTAATATCTAAATAATACATAGATACTTGCTGTACCCACTTGATAATACAGTCTGTTTCATGTAATATCTAAATAATACATAGATACTTGCTGTACCCTCTTGATAATACAGTCTGTTTCATGTAATATCTAAATAATACATAGATACTTGCTGTACCCCCTTGATAATACAGTCTGTTTCATGTAATATCTAAAAAATACATAGATACTTGGTGTACCCTCTTATTAATACAGTTTCTGTCATGTAATATCTAAATAATACATAGATACTTGTTGTACCTTCTTGATAATACAGTCTGTTTCATGTAATATCTAAATAATACATAGATACTTGATGTACCCTCTTGATAATTCAGTTTCTGCCATGAAATATCTAAATAATACATAGATACTTGCTGTACCCTCCTGATAATTCAGTTTCTGTCATATAATATCTAAATAATACATAGATACTTGTTGTACCCTCTTGATAATACAGTCTGTTTCATGTAATATCTAAAAAATACATAGATACTTGCTGTGCCCTCTTATTAATACAGTTTCTGTCATGTAATATCTAAATAATACATAGATACTTGCTGTACCCTCTTATTAATACAGTTTCTGTCATGTAATCACTAAAAAAAGTACATTAACCTTGCTGTAACCAATAATTACTACATAATAATTGCTGTAGTTGCTAAATAATGCAATTAATGACTATGTAC
>NW_024726218.1:0-9780 GCF_018991925.1 Homarus americanus | reverse complement strand
GACCAGGGGACTTTGTTATACTCGATCAGGGGACTTTGTTATACTCGATAAGGGGACTTTGTTATACTCGATGAGCGGCCTTTGTTATACTCGATCAGGGGACATTGTGATAGACTTTTAGGGTCCTTTGTTATACTCGATCAGGGGCCTTTGTTATACTCGTTCAGGGGACTTTGTTATACTCGACCAAGGGACTTTGTTTTACTCGATCTAGGGCCTTTGTTATATTTGATCAGGGGACTTTTCTATACTCGACCTGGGAACATTGTTATACTCGATCAGGGGACTTTGTTATACTCGATCCGGGGGCTTTGTTATACTCGATCAGGGAACTTTGTTATACTCGATCAGGGGGCTTTGTTATACTCGACCAGGGGACTTTGTTATACTCGATCTGGAGCCTTTGTTATACTTGATTAGGGGGCTTTGTTATACCTTTCGATCTGAGCCTTTGTTATACCTTTGATTAGGGGCTTTTGTTATACTCGGATCAGGGATCTTAGTTATTCTCGATAAGGGGCTCCCTTTGTTATACTCGATCAGGGGACTTTGTTATACTCGACCAGGGGACTTTGTTATACTCGATCAGGGGCCTTTGTTATACTTCATCAAGGGGCTTTGTTATATTCGATCAGGGAACATTGTTATTCTCGATAAAGGGGACTTTGTTATACTCAATTAGGGGGCTTTGTTATACGCGATCAGGGAACCCTGTTATACTCGATCAGGGAACTTTGTTATACTCGATCAGGGGCCTTTGTTATACTCGTTCAGGCGCTTTTGTTATATTCGATCAGGGGGCTTTGTTATACTCGATCAGGGGCCTTTGTTATAATCGTTCAAGGGACTATGTTAGACTCGAACAGGGGACCTTGTTATACTCGAACAGGGGACTTTGTTATACTCGATCAGGGGACTTTGTTATATTCGATGAGGGGCCTTTGTTATACTCGATGAGGGGACTTTGTTCTACTCGATCAGGTAACTTGTTATACCTCGATCAGGGACTTTTGTTATATTCGATGAGGACTTTTATAAGTACTTGGATCATGGACTTGTTATACTCGACCAGGGGACTTTTGTTATACTCCGATCTAGGCCTTGTTATACTTTGATCAGGGGACTTTTTTATACTGCGACTGGGACTTTTGTTATACTCGATCAGGGGACTTTGTTATACTCGATGAGGGGGCTTTGTTATACTCGATCAGGGAACTTTGTTATACTCGATCAGGGGCCTTTGTTATAATCGTTCAGGGGACTTTGTTATACTCGACCAGGGGACTTTGTTATTCTCGATCTGGAGCCTTTGTTATACTTGATCAGGGGGCTTTGTTATAATCGATCAGGGGACTTAGTTATTCTCGATAAGGAGGACTTTGTCATACTCGATCAGGGGACTTTGTTTTACTCGACCAGGGGACTTTGTTATACTCGATCAGGGGCCTTTGTTATACTTGATCAGGGGGCTTTGTTATACTCGATCAGGGAACATTGTTATTCTCGATAAGGGGGACTTTGTTATACTCAATTAGGGGGCTTTGTTATACTCGATCAGGGAACTTTGTTATACTCGATCAGTGGCCTTTGTTATACTCGTTCAGTCGCTTTTGTTATATTCGATTAGGGAGCTTTGTTATACTCGATTATGGGACTTTGTTATACTCGATCAGGGGACTTTGTTATATTCGATGAGGGACTTTGTTATTCTCGATCATGGGACTTTGTTATACTCGATGAGGGGCCTTTGTTATACTCGATGAGGGGCCTTTGTTATACTCGGTCAAGGTCCTTTGTTATACCCGATCAGAGGACTTTGTTATAATCGATCAGAGGACTTTGTTATACTCTATGAGGGGGCTTTGTTATCCTCGATCAGGGAACTTTATTATACTCGGTGAGGGGACTTTGTTATACTGGATCAGGGGACTTTGTTTTACTCGATGAGGGGGCTTTGTTATATCTCGATCAGATTACTTTGTTATACTCGATCAGGGGCCTTTGTTATACTCGATCAGGGGCCTTTGTTATACTCGATTAGGGGACTTTGTTATACTCGACCTGGGACTTTGTTATACTCGATTTGGAGCCTTTGTTATACTTGATCAGGGGGCTTTGTTATACTCGATCAGGGAACTTTGTTATACTCGATGAGGAGGCTTTGTTATACACGATCAGGGAACTTTGTTATACCCAATCAGGGGCCTTTGTCATAATCGTTCAGGGGACTTTGTTATACTCGACCAAGGGACTTTGTTATACTCGATCTGGAGCCTTTTTTATACTTGATCAGGGGGCTTTGTTATACTCGATCAGGGGACTTAGTTATTCTCGATAAGGGGGACTTCGTTATACTCGATGAGGGGGCTTTGTTATACTCGATTAGGAAAATTTTGTTATACTCGATCATGGGCCTTTGTTATACTCGATTAGGGGACTTTGTTATACACGACCAGGGGACTTTGTTATACTCGTTTAGGGGCCTTTGTTATACTTGATCAGGGGGCTTTGTTATACTCGATTAGGGGACATTTTTATTCTCGATAAGGGGGACTTTGTTATACTCAATTAGGGTGCTTTGTTATACTTGATCAGGGAACTTTGTTATACTCGATGAGGGGCCTTTGTTATACTCGATCAGAGGCGTTTGTTATACTCGATCAGGGGACTTTGTTATACTCGATCAGGAGAATTTGTTATACTCGATCAGGGGCCTTTGTTATAATCGTTCAGGGGACTTTGTTATACTCGACCAGGGGACTTTGTTATACTTGATCTGGAGCCTTTGTTATACTTGATCAGGGGGCTTTGTTATACTCGATCAGGGGACTTAGTTATTCTCGATAAGGGGGACTTTGTTATACTCGATGAGGGGGCTTTGTTATACTCGATCAGGGAAATTTTGTTATACTCGATCATGGGCCTTTGTTATACTCGATCAGAGGACTTTGTTACACTCGATCAGGGGCCTTTGTTATACTTCATTAGGGGGCTTTGTTATACTCGATCAGGGGACTTTGTTATTCAAGATAAGGGGGGCTTTGTTATACTCGATCAGGGGGCTTTGTTATACTCGATCAGGGAACTTTGTTATACTCGATCAGCGGCCTTTGTTATACTCGTTCAGGCGTCTTTGTTATACTCGACCACGGGACTTTGTTATACTCGATGAGGGGCATTTGTTAAACTCGATCAGGACCCTTTGTTATACCCGATCAAGGGACTTTGTTATACTCGATCAGGCGACTTTGTTATACTCGATCAGAGGGCTTTGTTAAACTCGATCAGGGAACTTTGTTATACTCGATCAGGGGCCTTTGTTAAATTCGTTGAGGGGCCTTTGTTATACTCGATCAGGGCCTTTGTTATAGCAGTCAGAACTTGTTATACTCAATCAGGGGACATTGTTTTCTCGATAAAGGGGACTTTGGTATACTCGATCAGGGGGACTTTGTTATACTCGATCAGGGGATTTTGTTATACTCGATCAGGGGACTTTGTTATACTCGACCAGGGGACTTTGTTATATTCGATCAGGGGCCTTTGTTATACTTGATCAGGGGGCTTTGTTATACTCAATCAGTGGACATTGTTTTTCTCGATAAGGGGGACTTTGTTATACTCAATTAGGGGGCTTTGTTATACTCGATCAGGGAACTTTGTTATACTCGATCAGGGGCCTTTGTTATACTCGTTCAGGCGCTTTTGTTATATTCGATCAGGGGACTTTGTTATACTCGATCAGGGGCCTTTGTTAAACTCGATGAGGGCGCTGTTATACTCGATCAGGGACTTTGTTGTTGTTATACTCGATCAGGGACTTTGTTATATACTCGATCAGAGACTTTGTTATACTCGATCAGGAACTTTGTTATACTCGATCAGGGGACTTTGTTATACTCGATCAGGACTTTGTTATACTCGATCAAGGGGACTTTGTTATACTCGATCAGGGGACTTTATTATACTCGATCAGGGGCGTTTCTTATAATTCTACAGGGACTTTGTTATACTCGATCAGGGCCTTTGTTAAGCTCGATAAGGGGCCTTTGTTATATACTCGACCAGGGGACTTTGTTATACTTACTCGATCAGGGGACTTTGTTATACTCGATCTGGGGCCTTTGTTATACTTGATCAGGGGCCTTTGAAATACTCGATCAGGGAACTTTGTTATACTCGATCAGGGGCCTTTGTTATACTCGTTTAGGTGTCTTTGTTATACTCGACCAGAAGTCTTTGTTATCCTCGATCAGGGGACTTTGTTATACTCGATGAGCGGGCTTTGTTATACTCGATCAGGGGACATTGTTATAGACTTTTAGGGTCCTTTGTTATACTCCAGCAGGGGCCTTTGTTATACTCGATCTAGGGCCTTTGTTATACTTGATCAGGGGACTTTGTTATAGTCGACCAGGGGACTTTGTCATACTCGATCAGGGGACTTTGTTATAATCGATCAGGGAGCTTTGTTATACTCGACCTGGGGACTTTGTTATACTCGATCTGGAGCCTTTGTTATACTTGATTAGGGGGCTTTGTTATACTCGATCAGGGGACTTAGTTATTATCGATATGGGGGACTATGTTATACTCGATGAGGGGGCTTTGTTATACTCGATCAGGGAAATTTTATTATTCTCGATCATGGGCCTTTGTTAAACTCGATTAGGGGACTTTGTTATGCTCGACCAGGGGACTTTGTTATACTCGATGAGGGGGCTTTGTTATACTCGATCAGGGAAATTTTGTTATTCTCGATCATGGGCCTTTGTTAAACTCGATTAGGGGGCTTTGTTATACTCGATCAGGGGACATTGTTATTCTCGATAAGGGGGACTTTGTTATACTCAATTAGGGGACTTTGTTATACTCGATCAGGGAACTTTGTTATACTCGATCAGGGGCCTTTGTTATACTCGTTCAGGTGCTTTTGTTATATTCGATCAGGGGGCTTTGTTATACTCGATCATGGGCCTTTGTTATAATCGTTCAGGGGACTATGTTATACTCGAACAGGGGACCTTGTTATACTCGATCAGGGGACTTTGTTATACTCGATCAGGGGACTTTCTTATATTCAATGATGGACTTTGTGATTCTCGATCATGGGACTTTGTTATACTCGATGAGGGGCCTTTGTTATACTCGATGAGGGGACTTTGTTCTACTCGATCAGGGGAATTTGTTATACTCGATCAGGGGACTTTGTTATATTCGATGATGGGACTTTTTTATACTCGATCATGGGACTTTGTTATATGATCCAGGGCTTTGTTATACTTGATCGAGGACTTTGTTATTCTCGATAGGGTCTTTGTTATACTCGATCAGGGGGGTTGTTATACTTGATTAGGGGGCTTTGTTATACTCGATCAGGTGACTTTGTTATTCTCGATAAGGGGGTCTTTGTTATACTCGATCAGGGGGCTTTGTTATACTCGACCAGGGGACTTTGTTATACTCGATCGGGGGCCTTTGTTATACTCGTTCAGGGCCCTTTGTTATACTCGATCAGGGGACTTTGTTATACTCGATCAGGGGGCTTTGTTATACTCGATCAGGGGAACTTTGTTATACTCGACCAGGGGACTTTGTTATACTCGATCAGGGGAGTTGTTATACTCGATCAGGGGACTTTGTTATACTCGATCAGGGAGTTTCTTATAATTCTACCAGGGACTTTTTATACTCGATAAGGGGCCTTTGTTAAACTCGACTCAGGGGACTTTGTTATACTCGATCTGGGGCCTTTGTTATACTTGATCAGGGGCCTTTGTTATACTCGATCAGGAAACTTGGTTATACTCGATCAGGGGCCTTTGTTATACTCGTTTAGGTGTCTTTGTTATACTCGACCAGAGGACTTTGTTATCCTCGATCAGGGGACTTTGTTATACTCGATGAGCGGGCTTTGTTATACTCGATCAGGGAACATTGTTATAGACTTTTAGGGTCCTTTGTTATACTCCAGCAGGGGCCTTTGTTATAGTCGTTCAGGGGACTTTGTTATTCTCGAAAAGGGGACTTTGTTATTCTCGATCTAGGGCCTTTGTTATACTTGATCAGGGGTTTTTGTTATAGTCGACCAGGGGACTTTGTCATACTCGATCAGGGACTTTGTTATCCTCGATCAGGGGGCTTTGTTATACTCGACCAGGGGACTTTGTTATACTCGATCTGGAGCCTTTGTTATACTTGATCAGGGGGCTTTGTTATACTCGATCAGGGGACTTAGTTATTCTCGATAAGGGGGACTTTGTTATACTCGATGAGGGGGCTTTTTTATACTCGATCAGGGAACTTTTGTTATTCTCGATCATGGGCCTTTGTTAAACTCGATTAGGGGACTTTGTTATGTTCGACCAGGGGACTTTGCTATACTCGATGAGGGGCCTTTGTTATACTTGATCAGGGGGCTTTGTTATACTCGATCAGTGGACATTGTTATTCTCGATAAGGGGGACACTGTTATACTCAATTAAGGGACTTTGTTATACTCGATCAGGGAACTTTGTTATACTCGATCAGGGGCCTTTGTTATACTCGTTCAGGCGATTTTGTTATATTCGATCAGGGGGCTTTGTTATACTCGATCAGGGGCCTTTGTTATAATTGTTCAGGGGACTATGTTATACTCGAAAAGGGGACCTTGTTATACTCGATCAGGGGACTTTGTTATACTCGATCAGGGGACTTTCTTATATTCGATGAGGGACTTTGTGATTCTCGATCATGGGACTTTGTTATACTCGATGAGGGGCCATTGTTATACTTGATGAGGGGACTTTGTTCTACACGATCAGGGGAATTTGTTATACTCGATCAGGGGACGTTGTTATATTCGATGAGGGGACATTTTTATACTCGATCATGGGACTTTGTTTTACTCTATGAGGGGACTTTGTTATACTTGATCAGGAGGCTTTGTTATACTCGATCAGGGGACTTTGTTATTCAAGAAAAGGGGGGCATTGTTATACTCGATCAGGGGGCTTTGTTATACTCGATCAGGGGACTTTGTTATATTCGATGAAAGGACTTTTTTATACTCGATCATGGGACTTTGTTATACTCGATCAGGGTCCTTTGTTATACTCGATCAGGGGACTTTCTTATACTCGACCAGGGGACTTTGTTATACTCGATCAGGGGCCTTTGTTATACTTGATCAGGGGGCTTTGTGAAACTTGAACAGGGGACTTAGTTATTCTCGATAAGGGGGTCTTTGTTATACTCGATCAGGGGGTTGTTATACTTGATCAGGGGGCTTTGTTATACTCGATTAGGTGACTTTTGTTATTCCTTTATAAGGGTCTTTTGTTATACTCGATCAGGGGCTTTATAATCAGATCTGGGAACTTTGTTTATACCGAACTGTGGCCTTTTGTTATACGGCCCGGCGACTTTGTTATACTCGACCAGGGGACTTTGTTATACTCGATCAGGGGCCTTTGTTAAACTCGATCAGGGACCTTTGTTATACTCGATCAGGGGACTTTGTTTTCTCGATCAGGGGACTATGCTATTCTCGATCAGGGGGCTTTGTTATACTCGATCAGGGAACTTTGTTATACTCGATCAGGGGCCTTTGTTATAATCGTTCAGGTGACTTTGTTATACTCGACCAGGGGACTTTGTTATACTCGATGTGGAGCCTTTGTTATACTTGATCAGCGGCTTTGTTATACTCGATCAGGGGACTTAGTTATTCTCGATAAGGGGGACTTTGTTATACCCGATGAGGGGGCTTTTTTATGCTCGATCAGGGAAATTTTGTTATACTCGATCATGGGCCTTTGTTATACTCAATTAGGGGACTTTGTTATACTCGATCAGGGGCCTTTGTTATACTTGGTCAGGGGGCTTTGTTATACTCAATCAGGGGACTTTGTTATTCAAGATAAGGGGGGCTTTGTTATACTCGATCAGGGGCCTTTGTTATACTCGATCAGGGGACTTTGTTATACCTGATCAGGGCCTTTTTGTTATACTCTGGGTTCAGGCGTCTTTTTGTTATACTCGACCAGGTGACTTTGTTATAGGCGATCAGGGCCTTGTTAAACCTGTTCAGGGCCCTTTGTTATACTCTCGATCAGGGACTTTGTTATACCCATCAGGCGACTTTTGTTATACTCGGATCAGGGCTTTGTTATACTCGATCAGGGAACTTTGTTATATCGATCAGGGGCCTTTGTTATAATCGTTTAGGGGACTTAGTTATACTCGATCAGGGGACTTTGTTATACTCGACCAGGAGAGTTTGTTATACTCAACCAGGGGACTTTGTTATACTCGATCAGGGGCCTTTTTTAAACTCGATGAGGGGCCTTTATTATACTCGATCAGGGGACTTTGTTATACTCGATCAGAGGACTTTGTTATACTCGATCAGGGGGCTTTGTTATACTCGATCAGGGGTCTTTGTTATACTCGATCAGGGACTTTTATACTCGATCAGGGACTTTTGTTATACTCTGATCAGGGACTTTGTTATACTCGGATCAGGGACTTCATATACCTGATTAGGGAGTTTCTTATAATTCTATCAGGGGACTTTGTTATACTCGATGAGGGGCCTTTGTTAAACTCGATAAGGGGCCTTTGTTATACTCGACCAGGGGACTTTGTTATACTCGATCAGGGGACTTTGTTATACTCGATCTGGGGCCTTTGTTATACTTGATCAGGGGCCTTTGTTATACTCGATCAGGGAACTTTGTTATACTCGATCAGGGGCCTTTGGTATACTCGTTTAGGTGTCTTTGTTATACTCGACCAGAAGACTTTGTTATCCTCGATCAGGGAACTTTGTTATACTCGATGAGCGGGCTTTGTTATACTCTATTAGGGGACATTGTTATAGACTTTTAGGGTCCTTTGTTATATTCCAGCAGGGGCCTTTGTTATACTCGTTCAGGGGACTTTGTTATACTCGAAAAGGGGACTTTGTTATACTCGATCTAGGGCATTTGTTATACTTGATCAGGGGACTTTGTTATAGTCGACCAGGGGACTTTGTCATACTCGATCAGGGGACTTTGTTATACTCGATCAGGGAGCTTTGTTATACTCGACCAGGGGACTTTGTTATACTCGATCTGGAGCCTTTGTTATACTTGATCAGGGGGCTTTGTTATACTCGATTAGGGGACTTAGTTATTCTCGATAAGGGGGACTTTGTTATACTCGATGAGGGGGCTTTGTTATACTCGATCAGGGAAATTTTGTTATTCTCGATCATGGGCCTTTGTTAAACTCGATTAGGGGACTTTGTTATACTCGACCAGGGGACTTTGTTATTCTCGATCATGGGCCTTTGTTATACTTGATCAAAGGGCTTTGTTATACTCGATCAGGGGACATTGTTATTCTCGATAAGGGGGACTTTGTTATACTCAATTAGGGGATATGTTATACTCGATCAGGGAACTTTGTTATACTCAATCAGGGGCCTTTGTTATACTCGTTCAGGCGCTTTTGTTATTCTCGATCATGGGACTTTGTTATACTCGATGAGGGGCCTTTGTTATACTCGATGAGGGGACTTTGTTCTACTCGATCAGGGGAATTTGTTAAACTCGATCAGGGGACTTTGTTATATTCGATGAGGGGACTTTTTTATACTCGATCATGGGACTTTGTTATACTCGATCAGGGGCCTTTGTTATAATTGATCAGAGGACTTTGTTAAACTCTATGTGGGGGCTTTGTTATCCTCGATCAGGGAACTTTATTATATTCGAGAGGGGACATTGTTATACTGGATCAGGGGACTTT
>NW_024726217.1:0-4553 GCF_018991925.1 Homarus americanus | reverse complement strand
TGAACAGGCTTTGTGTGAAATATAACAGAATCTAGAACTGCTTTTAGTGTCCTTGTGGCCTAGCCGGTAAGCGTTCCCTAGTCACACCCAGTAGGTCGAGGGTTCGATTCCTTGCTGGTGAGGTTGTTGATTATATGTTCAAAGTCCGCGTGTTATATGGACTAAAAATGAAGTATATATATGTACCTCGCGTTTCATACCAGCTTGATTCGGTAAAATACTACTGACACCACATAAGAGGCACGGGCAGTTTCCCAATGAGGTTCATGGCGCCATCAGCTCGATGAACAGGCTTTGTGTGAAATATAACAGAATCTAGAACTGCTTTTAGTGTCCTTGTGGCCTAGCCGGTAAGCGTTCCCTAGTCACACCCAGTAGGTCGAGGGTTCGGTTCCTTGCTGGTGAGGTCGTTGATTATATGTTCAAAGTCCGCCTGTTATAAGTGGACTGCGCAGCAGCATACGCGTACCTCGCAGCCTTCATACCCAACAGCTGATCCGGTAAATGCTACTGACACGTTAACGGTAAGTAACGGCAGTTTCATTTAGTCGCATGCGCCATCAGCCTGATGCAAGTGAATGGTTTGTGTGAAATATAACAGAGTCTAGAACTGCTTTTAGTGTCCTTGTGGCTTAGCCGGTAAGCGTTCCCCAGTCACACCCAGTAGGTCGAGGGTTCGATTCCTTGCTGGTGAGGTCGTTGCTTATATGTTCAAAGTCCGCGTGTTATATGGACTAAAAATGAAGTATATATATGTACCTCGCGTTTCATACCAGTTGGATTCGGTAAAATGCTACTGACACCACATAAGAGGTACGGGCAGTTTCCCAATGAGGTTCACGGCGCCATCAGCTCGATGAACAGGCTTTGTGTGAAATATAACAGAGTCTAGAACTGCTTTTAGTGTCCTTGTGGCCTAGCCGGTAAGCGTTCCCTAGTCACACCCAGTTGGTCGAGGGTTCGATTCCTTGCTGGTGAGGTCGTTGATTATATGCTCAAAGTCTGCGTGTTATATGGACTAAAAATGAAGTATTTATATGTACCTCGCGTTTCATACCAGCTGGATTCGGTAAAATGCTACTGACACCACATAAGAGGCACGGGCAGTTTCCCAATGAGGTTCACGGCGCCATCAGCTCGATGAACAGGCTTTGTGTGAAATATAACAGAGTCTAGAACTCCTTTTAGTGTCCTTGTGGCCTAGCCGGTAAGCGTTCCCTAGTCACACCCAGTAGGTCGAGGGTTCGATTCCTTGCTGGTGAGGTCGTTGATTATATGTTCAAAGTCCGCGTGTTATATGGACTAAAAATGAAGTATATATATGTACCTCGCGTTTCATACCAGCTGAATTCGGTAAAATGCTACTGACACCACATAAGAGGCACGGGCAATTTCCCATTGAGGTTCACGGCGCCATCAGCTCGTTGAACAGGCTTTGTGTGAAATATAACAGAGTCTAGAACTGCTTTTAGTGTCCTTGTGGCCTAGCCAGTAAGCGTTCCCTAGTCACACCCAGTAGGTCGAGGGTTCGATTCCTTGCTGGTGAGGTCGTTGATTATATATATATATATATATATATATATATATATATATATATATATATATATATATATATATATATATATATATATATATATATTGTCGCAATCTCACTACCCTTTATACCTGGGAAGTGAAACCTACCCCAAGTTATTAACAAATAAAGGAACAAATAGGGAACACGGCAATAATTATCCCCACAAAAACCTACTCAACTAAATGTACTTGAATAAGTATTGTTACGAACCCCGCCACCAATTGTCATGATCTACCTACCCAGCACTACGAACCACGCCATCTATTGTCCTGATCTACCTACCCAGCACCACGAGCAACGCCATCTAGGAACGAGACACGAGTATGACTCGTCTTAGTTAACACTCCGGGGTTTCCCTTCTCCATATCCTGGTTGTTGCGTCACTTCCTCCAAGTCTTCTTTGTGAGCTCCAATTCGAGGAGAGAAGACTTGGCTCTGGGAAGTGACCACAGGATCATCTATCCTCTAAACCTACGGTGCAGTGACTACCTACCGTCTTCTACAATACTCAGCCTTACTCGTCAGCCATCTCAGCTCCTCACTTAAGTATTTGTAATCTTGTATTGCCTCCCCCACGTCCACTTGCTTCAAGATTGTTTTATGTTTTATTAATATGTATATACTGTTAATGTTTAGGTTAAGTTTGGTTAAGGGTAATTTATAAGCTGAATATTTTGTTAAGGGATTTATGGTACTGTATTATACACAACGAAAACTCGCATCCTTTGTCTACCCTTTTATAGTCCGATTGTCTTTGTTTTTTGTTGTTGTTACCTGTTGGGATCTGGGTAGACGTATAACTATATTCTAAATCCCCAACTCGTAACAAATGGCGACCGTGACAGGACCCGACCTTAAGTACCATATTCCTTCCTCCCTTGTAACTCCTTGTTAATTATTCCTCCCAGTCACTTCTGTTCACAATTGCTTTACGGTGGTTTAAAGTTTCCTTCATATGTGTGTGCATATATTGGTATTATCGTACAGTAAGAGTGACAGCCGTAGGATATTAGGTTCCAAGTGTCATAAGGCTTACCTGTTATTACACGTGGCAGTCGTGTAGTAAGTCTTATCGAGTGTAGGGAAGAATCCGTGATTCGTTTAATGCCGCATTCTCACTCCAGAGAAGCTGTTCCATAGTCACTAGTTTACGGTGAAGTGATATCTGGGATACCCTGCCTCTACCAGGACCCCCATAATTATAAAGCCTCACTATTGTTCTTCTCTCATTATCTCATTCAGGGTCAATCATACCATTTATCAGGGTTGTTAATCCGGATCTTTTATATTAATGCCGTAATACGCTCTTCCTCTTCAAGTATATCAGGTTGTTAATCCGGATCTTTATATTAATGCCGTAATACGCTCTACCTCTTTCAAGTCTCTTATCCTTATCTAAGGATCTTCTCAGAAGAACAATAATCATAAGTGTAATTTCCCTAGGTATAACTTGGTTAGTTTCCGGGACTTTCTGGTTATCCACTGCCGTGATATTTTCTAGGGTAATCCACTTATCTTATATTTTGATCATTAATTTATTTATCCTATTTTTCTTAACAATGGCCACCTCAGGTTTTGATCTCCAGGATTTTATTGAAAATCCTTCCGTAGCTAAATTACGTGTTAATATCCTGAAGAAAGAATGGAAAGAAATAGCCAACTATTACAATATCCCATTTTCACAGCAACTGACTAAGGAAATGTTAAAAATCATGTGATTGAAGTGTTGGTTCAACAAGAAGTTTTAAAAGAATCCGCTGTTGACAGATTAACGCCCATGTCCAAGAAACTTCAACCACTATCCACCACCCCTCCTCACTCAGAAGTTGCCTCAGGTCTGGCTAGCCATCAAGAAGAAACACAACGAATAGACGCCTTAGAACTAGAACGAGCTAGGTTCGAGTTCCAAATCAAAATGAAAGAACTCGAGTTGGAACAGGCCAAGTTGGAGCAGCAGGCCAAGTTGGAGCATGAAGAAAAGTTGGAACAGGCCAAGTTGGAGCAGGCCAAGTTGCAGCATGAAGAAAAGTTGGAACAGGCCAAGTTGGAGCAAAAGTTGGAGCATGAGGGAAGGTTAGAACAGGCCAAGTTGGAGCATGAGGAAATGATGGAACGGGCCAAGTTGGAGCAGGAGGTTAGACTGAAAGAACTACAGGTAAGAGAGATAGAAGTCACCTTAACATCGGAGTTTAAATCAAAAGAAGTGGCATTAAGAGAGAAACTAGCTGCTTTTAACCCTGCTAATGCTTCTTCCCTTGTTCCCGGGTTTGATGAATCCGATATGGACGGGTCATTTAGGACTTTTGGGAAAATAGCCGGGAAGAATGAGTGGCCAAAGGACCAGTGGGTGTCAGTGTTAGTTCCTAAATTATATGGTAAGGCTCGTAGAGTTTATAACTGTTTAGACCAGACTGATGACTATGATAACGTAAAAAAGAATATCCTCACCTCTTATGCTATCACGCCAGATGGATACCGGCAGAAGTTTCGTAAATTAACCAAACCATTTTCCCACACCTTTGTTGAGTTTGCTCAAGAAAAGCTTAGGTTTTTTAAGAAGTGGTTAGAGGCTACAGAGACCTCCACATTTCAGGATTTGTTAAACTTGGTAGTCCTGGAGGAGTGGAAGAGCAAGATACCATTTCACATCTTGAAGCATGTGGAGGAGCGTGGAGAGGTTAATCTAGGGCGTGCTGCTGAGCTGGCTGATGCCTACGCTTTGCTGGTGGAGTCACTGGGCAGTAGAGAACGTGGTACTTCCCGACATGTTAGGTCCTCCTCTGATGATAATCTTTGGGGCGTGAGTGGTAGGTCGAAAGGTCCCACACCTACTCCCCCTGATGCAACCAAGCTTACTTGTTCTTACTGTAAAAACCCAGGCCATACAATCCAGAGTTGTAAACACCCAAAGTGTCGAATTGCTAAAAGTAGTTCCCTGGATCCCAAATCCAAACCAATAGCAACCACCAATGTGGAA
>NW_024726216.1:0-14702 GCF_018991925.1 Homarus americanus | reverse complement strand
TTGCATCGTCGATTAATGGGTCAGTTAATAGCTCTACGGGTAAAACACCCTACTATATTGTCTATGGCACAGATAAACGTCTGCCTTACGACATCCTTACAGAGGCGCCATACCCGGTATATAATACGGATGATTTTGCGGCAAAACAAATTCATGTCTTTACAGAAATTCATAACCAAGTACGATCACAGCTAGCGGCGTCACGCGCCGAAATGATCATCAAACAACATAAACATGCTAAACCTATCGCACTGAACGTTGGGGACGCTGTTATGTTACAGGTACCTGAAAGGAACTCCAAACTTTCGGCGAAATTTTCTGGTCCATTCTGCATAATCTCAAAAGAAGCAGGCAACAAATTCAAAATATGGAAGCCTAATGCACAGATCGCAGATGTCGTGCACGCGGATCGTCTGAAGAAGACCCAGATAAATGTCTTACCTCAAGTTGATGATAATGTGATTGATACATCCTTACAGACTGTTCAGAAGCAAAATGTACCAAATGACTATTGTATGAAACTACGTTCTGCGAGTAGAAGTTAACTCGTACTTTCGCGTCAGATGGAAAACGTCGACGGCCAACTACAATCAGCATTGGACATTCTTCATGGTCTCAGCACAGCTTCGATGAATTCGACAATAGTTTCATGAGCGTTGTCGCTCAAGCTGTATCTCAACAGAATCGTGTTATTTCTCAAACCTTTCACGCGATTACTGCTCTAGAATCAAAGGTTAATGCAATCATAATGGAGTCTAACCAAGTTTCGAGGATTGTTACTAGGTTACAGAAAGCAATCCCGACGTTAGAATGGCTCCTTTGCTTCACAGAATATTTGCATGCTGCTGAAATTTCAGTTCATAAAATTGTAACCTCTAAAAAATGAACTAATAGACAGCATTGTAGATGCCGGGATAGGACGTGTGGACGCGAAGCTTGTGCCTGTGCAGACGCTTCTTGAAGCTTTAAAAATAGCCAAGTTGCAGTATCATTTAACTCCTATTTTCAATGACAATGAGGTTCAATATCATTACCCACTGTTGGAGTCAACCCTCACGCACAATGCAATTCTGATCCACATTCCTATGCGAGGGCAACATGAGTTTAATGCATGGCATTTAGAACCCTTCCCCTGGTTTGTGAACGACACACTGTATACCCTAGATAGGCCTAAAGAACTTTTCTTAGTAGATGAAGAATATTCATTGTTAGCAATAGAGGATTCAGAGGTACTGTCACGGTGTAAGTCGTCTTATCTACACCTACACGTATGTCCAGCCTACATGTTTGCATTTATTCCTGCTGCAGAAGGAATATGTGAATTGGCAGTCATACAACCAAATGTACGCACAGCGTTAGCGCAATGCAGTTATAGGCCAGTTAGTCTAAAGACTGTGTTCCACGCTCACCTTCACAATGTGCAGTATTTGTTCTTTCCAAATCTCACTACTGTAATTTTAAAATGCCAAAATGGTGTTAAGCAGCTATTTGTGAAAGGGCATTACAAGGCTCCGGATTACTGTGAAATCACTTGTAGTACATTACGGACCTTGCCTACTCATCAGCATTTTGCGTTAAATCGAAAACTCAAGTCTGCTTTAATTCCACTTCCTATAATGAATTTCACTATCAAGGATATTCAAATAGTATCAGAGAAATTAAAAGTGTTAGCTTTCTTGAACGAGACACATTTTGCTGATTTGAATAATAACTTGCCATTTTACCTGTCACGGAATTTGCACTACCAAGTCTTACGATTCCCTCTATTCTGTTAATTCTGGCAATAATGTTCCTGTTCTGTTATTACCGGGCAGTATCATCCAAATTCAACATTGTTCATAACATACTAACCCGTACGACACAAAAGTCTAGGTCCCCTGTAGTAGAGAATACCCCTACAGTAATTTCCCCAGCTTAGTGTCTACATATCTGTTTATAACAGGGTTAGGGTTGTCTAGGATGTACTGTACTCTGTGAGTTATTTAGGCCTCACGGAGCTCGGCTGGTAGGTGACCGAGCGATGTAATAGGCCCCTGTCTCATCAACAGAATGTATTATATAAATGGGTCAATACATCTGATATTATATTCAGATTCACCACCCTGTAACTTTCCACTGTCTATGAGTAAGACATGAGATTGACACGTGAGCGGGCAACTTACCCAAGAGGGCGAGACCCATAGCTCAGCATATCTGTAAGCACGCACTGCGATGCCCCTAAGCTTCAGTAGCTCACCACAACTCATATCGTAAGGACGTGACCTAACGTTTATCATACATAAACGCCGTCCCTTTCTCATTCACTCCTAGACAGTGAGACTTACGGTTGATATACACTCAGGAATTATATCTACAACCTTTTATAATAAAACAAAGGAACTACCGTTTGGGTTTCGTTACTTACAACCCAAATATAAATATGTGTGAACGGACTGGTTAATTGGACAAGTAGCCGATTCATGCATCTCTTGGCCATCAGACTCCTTCCTTCCACGATAAGTCTTTTTTCTTTAGCGAAGTTTGTTCACTTTTTGCAAAATGTACAAAGGCAAAAGAAAAATTAGTTGGAGATGAAGAAATAATTTAGAGTTTGGCTGGTATGAGATGGTTCCCTCAGACAGACAGACAGATAGACAGACATTTAATAATCCGAATAGAATGAGACACTTAGCTTAAATACTCCCAAGATCCTATACACAGCATTAATACAGTATACTTCTATGCACAACAGGCAGAATTTACCCTCTCACCTTGCAGCTGGTCACCCTGGGACGAATAGCTTCTCCTTGTTTTGGCTCCTACCCAGCTTGGGACAAGAGAGATATCTTCCTCCTCTAAAACCGAAAGATTTTTTATTTTTATCCGTATGTGGCTTGTCTTGTTGCCTCACACGTAAGAGAGGAAGAAAGAGGAAGAGGAGGAGGAAGAGAAGGGGGGAAGGAAGGGAAGGAAGAGGGCAAGTAGGAGGAAGAGGAAGAGGAGAAGAAGAAGAAGAAGTAACAGTAGGAGAAAAAACGGAGGAACAGGAGGAGGAGGAAGAAGAAGAAACGAAGGAAGAAGAGAAGAAGAAAAAGAAGAAAAGAGGAAGAAGAAGAAACAGTAGGAGGAAAAGGGGAGGAAGGAAGAAGAAAAAGAGGAAAAGAAACAGGAGGGAAAATCAGGTAGAAGAGCAGAATAAGCTAGAAGAAGATGAGGAGAAGGAGGAAAGGAGAAATAGGAAAGAAAAGGAGCGTGCTAGTGGGATCTCTCTTGAAGGACACCTGTATCAATCTCTCTCTCTCTCTCTCTCTCTCTCTCTCTCTCGGCGAAATAGGATCGGAATAGGTTCCTTATGAAGTATAATTGATCGGTTCTCCCTATTACTTGGCGGTTTCGAACCTATTGTGAAGTATATATTGATCCTGGGTATTACTTAGTTATAACAAAGGCCCCCAACACACCTTAATACATATCCTTCTTGGTCGACACACCCAACACACCTTAATACATATCCTTCTTGGTCGACACACCCAACACACCTTAATACATATCTTTCTTGGTCGACACACCCAACACACCTTAATACATATCCTTCTTGGTCGACACACCCAACACACCTTAATACATATCCTTCTTGGTCGACACACCCAACACACCTTAATACATATCCTTCTTGGTCGACACACCCAACACACCTTAATGCATATCCTTCTTGGTCGACACACCCAACACACCTTAATACATATCCTTCTTGGTCGACACACCCAACACACCTTAATACATATCCTTCTTGGTCGACACACCCAACACACCTTAATACATATCCTTCTTGGTCGACACACCCAGCGCACCTTAATACATATCCTTCTTGGTCGACACACCCAGCGCACCTTTTTTAACTATCTTCCTATTCGTGAACAAATCTTTACAATCAAACATTTAACAATTCCACTAAGAAACTTCAACAAACTTTCAAGTACTTTTTTTTTCTATTATAATTTTGTTGTTCTCGTACTATAACCTCCAAAGCTTCTTTATTTACTCCTTCTCCCTCCTCAGACGCAGCCTGACTGAGTACTGAGCCGTCGTCAAATTCGTACACACTTTAGACAGTTTGAACCTTCGTGAAATCATAATCTAATAGCTTTCTGGGATTTGTTTCTGAAAAATTTTGCTTTATCTCGCCTTAAGAATTCAATTTCTAGAAGTTTGGAATGAGTATTTATCTGTCCAGGGCTGATTACTGCGTCTCTCTCTCTCTCTCTCTCTCTCTCTCTCTCTCTCTCTCTCTCTCTCACTCTCAGAAAGTCATGTCACCTCAATATTGAACTGACAGCATCACTGTTTTTCACTGCTGAGTCAACTAGTTTGTAAATAGATGTGAATAAATGGTGATAGAGATGATGATGGTGATGATGATGATGATGATGATGATGATGATGATGATGATGATGAAAAACAAGAAGAAAAACAAAATGAAGATCCAAAAGAAAAAAAAGAAAAAATGAAAATCAGAACACACATCTAATCCTATATATATAAATATATACTTTAGAATATAAAAATTTCCTCAATGTAAATTTATTCTTTAAAAAAATAATCCCCCTTTTTTTAGAAACCTTCGAATAATTATTTTTCCTTCAGTTATAATCTCTTAATAAACGATGTAAATAAAATTAAATATTTATTTCTTCATAATTAACACTAAATAACACACCAATACCGTATCCTATCACACTGTAAGCTTTATTTTAGAACAAATTTTTAATCTGTTTACGTTTTGTGGAATATATCTCCTCCCCGCCTGTTTTGGTCTTGTATACAGCGGGTTATTAACGTGTATCATACAAGCTTTGATCTTAGTGATAACAGGTGACCAGAGAAGCAATAAATGTTGTTAAAAATGATCAATAATAAAAGTAGGAAATTCGAGTCTATTGTTTTTATTGTGTGTCCTTATACATACATACATACATACATACATACATACATACATATACTTTATCCCTCTCATGTACTCAGTACCAAGATGACCTGACCTCAAGAATCCATTATTCACCTCATTATAATTAGGTCAAGGTTAATTAAGACCAACATCCACACAGGTAAGTTAATGAGAGTTAATGAGATCGACTCCTATCTGTTGATTATGGTAAATAAATAATGTCCTAACTTGTTAATGCCCTAATTTGCATCTCTACCTGAAGATGTGAGAAAGTATATAACTGATTCTCTTAATAACGACACAAAGGTGGATTCTAAGAGGTCAATGAACACAAGCTACACCTTAATTTGACAGGTGAGAATATATATCTACCTGTGTTACCTTTATGAATGGTTAATGGGGTTAACAACGAATAGAAGAAAAAAAACACATAAAAGGAATCGTTGTCATTATTCCTAGTTAATGGTAAAATAAACGTACAATTCTTGGAGATAATATTGACAAAGAGAATGAAACTATCTCTCAAGTGGTTATAAAAGAAAGATAAGATTCTAGTCAGTAACTCGCTCTCTTTAAATGAATAATGTCTCTCATAAGCAAGACATGAATCAGACGTAACTACCCTGTGATGACATTAACAAGCGATAATTAACTCCGGGTAGCTAAGTCTTTTTCTTAAATATTTATATCAATCAAGTACTGTTTTACTACTTGAACGACAGAAGACTTCATTTAAAGGTATAATTAAGCTCTTATTATGTCTAACTTATTTCTATAAACTTACAAATTATTATATACAGTACATAATTCTTTTATTTTTACTATTTAATTTAACTCCTCATTTAACTCTATCCTAATCAACAATAAATAACTCATACATTCCTATTAATTATCAAGCAATCATCATTTTAGAATTATATTGTTAATTAAAATTGAAACATAAACACAAATTAAGAACATACAAACATACGCTTCTCTTAGTGTAAACATAACAAGATCCCATGTTGAAGAATTACACCGACATCAGAGACCATGTTAAAAAGCCTAAAATATTTTAAATACGATCATTAATTCCTATAATTAGTTAGAGTAATAATTAGCTTTATATATGGAGAATAAAATTATATTGTAGAGTGTTCCTTGGTCATTACTTTACCAATAGGTGTTGGGTATATGTGAGTGGAGGGCAAGCAGGCAGAGTAAGTGAAACGTGGCAGCCTGGGACCGTAGAGTTTTATAGCCTGGGTCCCGGGATGGTTGGTGATGGGTGATGCATCTCTCTCTCTCTCTCTCTCTCTCTCTCTCCTTGTACGTGTGTTTGTGTGTGTGTGTGTATGTGACGTCCAAGGACAGTCTTAGTACCTAATTATGTATCCAGTTAAAGACTTGAGGAATAAGACCACGGGATTACTACCACTACTACCACCACCACCACCTTCCCTCTCCCAAAGACTACCACCACCTCAACCAAATACTACCACTACCACCTCCTTCTCTCAACCATCCCTCGGCTAATCCCTAAGTAATTTCCTACATTACCCAGTTACCACGAGTAAATTTGGTTATGTTTTAGTTTAAAGTATTAAGTAAGATCTTCTATCATTTGGTTTTTTTTACGGTTTAAGATGATTACGAGGAAGATTGTGATGGATTGTGTAGTTGGTGATTTGGGGTTAACTGGAGATGTTGATGTGTTGTGGGATTTGGGGGAGAGGATTTGGAGGGATTTATGGGGGTTTTATGGGGTTTTGTGGGATTTAGGGGATTTAGGTGCTGGATTTGGTTCGAATTGTGAAGGGATTTTCTTTCTTCGTTTTGAGTTTTATTTTGTCTTCATTATGTGAGGACTTTCCCAATGGATTTATTTAGTTTTTTTTTATTTGCTTCATTAACAATATTTCCTTCGATAGATTTTCCAAATTTCTTCACGAGCTAAGAATTTCTCACTGGATTTTAAATTTCATCATACCATACGTGTCTAGATTCACATTCCCAAATAATTTCTTAAGTCTCAACAATTTCATTCAGTTTTAACAATAGAAAAAAATACCTCATTACTCTAATATCATTCATATGTAAGAAAATCTTCCACTTGTATATAATTTCTTCTTGTTTATTTCAGGTTTACGTAAAAGATTTGTCCTCAGTACAAATATTTCGCTCTATCTTGTTTAAGCTTACACAAACATACTGTATCTTAACTCAATAAAGCTTTCCTACTTTGTTGTTTGTCCTGGAGGAGGGAAAGAATATCCAGCCAGCTTAAAATTATTGTCGACCCACAACACAGGGATCTAGTTAAGCTGACATAAAGGGAGTAGAGAGAGAGAGAGAGAGAGAGAGAGAGAGAGAGAGAGAGAGAGAGAGAGAGAGAGAGAGAAAGTGTATGGGCAAAAATAAATATACACGCCTCTCTCTCTCTCTCTCTCTCTCTCTCTCTCTCTCTCTCTCTCTCTCTCTCTCTCTCTCTCTCTCTCTCTCTCTCTCTCTCTCTCTCTCACCTGGCTATACCTTGTGTCTGGTAGTAATTTACAACTCTGTCTTACTACAAACAATTAGTACTCAAAATCGTCACAAACAGTACTCAAGACCACAAAAAGTACTCAAGTCGCCCCAAACAGTACTCAAATTACCACAAACAGTACTCACATCACCACAAGCACAAACACCTACAGTCCCTTGTGCTTCCTCCTGCATTAACATAAAAAAGTTCAGATTTCTTTAATGATGACAATAAATTACCAAAGTTTATTTCCTTGGTTCTTCTGCCTCAATGTACAGCCTTTGTTTGTTGAAGTTTAACTGAGTTGTGGGGAGGGGTGTGGGGAGGGGTGTGGGGAGGGGTGTGGGGAGGGAGGGGAGTGTGGTGTGGTAGAGTTTACTGTGGGGAGTTTACTGTGGTGAATATTGCTTTAACCAACCATTACAAACCACAGCTGTAAATCATTTCAAACCACAACTGTAAACCATTTCAATCCACAGCTGTAAACCATTTCAAACCACAGCTATAAACCATTACAAACCACAGCTGTAAACCCCAAAATACTGGTTTACACCTAAACAAAACCACACACACACATTTACACTTTTTTACAACTCAAACACTTTACAACAACAGCGGCTTGACCTGAATCCCGTAGAAGATAAATTACTCTTTTAAAACAACGGATACAAAAAGCATTCTGGATACTAACATTCAACCGGACACGATTACTCTATTGTGACAAATGTTTATATTGTCACAGAGAGCTATCGTACTCAAGTGGATGTATTTAGACAGACAAACACTTAATTCAGATACTAATAAGAGCACTACATTCATACAATCATACTTATACAGTCAAATACAAGTTGTAGTATGAGTATTCGATCCAAACAAACATGTATACAGTCAAACACCAAACAGTATCCAGGTCAATAATTCCCCCAAAAAACACATTTATAATAGGGTAGGGGAAGTTATATAAACACCTTCACGTTTATATAACCTGGAGTTAATGATTAGTGTAGTGGGTAAGAAATCCAAGATGGCCGACACAGATGCTTTCGCTTTAAAATTCTTCCCGTTGTCATATATATTGTTAATAAATAATTTGAATACCATTTTAATTTTGTTTTATTAAATTTAATAAGAATTCTATGTTTTTTTAATATATTTTATTGATATATGAACCTAAAATGGCCTCCGTTTAGATGTTATTGACAATATTTTATCATAGTGAAAAATAACCGAATGTATTAGTTAAAATTTATGAAATTAAGAATTACAATATAAATTTGTGTGATTTTTGTCCACTTGTGATAATGAAAAATAATATCTAAAAATGAAATATATTGAATACAGAAATAAAATTAAAAATATAAAATGAAAAATAGAAATTTACTAAATATTTATATAATAATGATTTACTGAAATACTGTGATAGATATTGGTTATGTTATTAGAATGTGAGTTGCCTTAAGGTACTTGAGATTAATTAATGTTTTAAAATCAATTGAAGGAAAAGGCCCTTTGCATGATTAATACACACACACACACTATAACATACATACTGTGCACACACAAACATAAAATAACATACACACACAGACACACACACACACACACACACACACACACACACACACACCTCTCCCATATGTTACCTTATCCCCCCCCACTATGTCACACAATACTCTCTACCTATCCACCCACACCCTGCCCTCCCCCCACCCTCCTACCCCTCACCCCTACCCCCCCCCACTATGTCACACAATACGCTCTACCTATCCACCCACACCCTACCCTCCCCCCACCCTCCTACCCTCACCCTACCCTCCCCCCCACTATGTCACACAATACTCTCTACCTATCCACCCACACCTTCTGCCCTCCCTCCTCCCTCCTCCCCCCACTATGTCACACAATACTCTACCCATCCACCCCCACACCCTGCCCCCTCTCCCCACCCTCCTCCTAACCTCACCCTACCTCCCCCCACCCCACCCTACTCCCTATCCACCCCGTAACTACATGTGACCTACGCCAGTCTAGCTACACTGTCATTCAAGGATGCACACTGCACATTGTTCTTTAAACCTATTACCGCCATTACTGTCCACAGAGACACTTAAGAGGAGAAAAATGTGAGGAACTAGGCACCTTAGAGTGACCTGAAACCTCCTTAAATAGCCTCTATGTCAAGATGAATTAAGGGTGAGTTTAGTGATAGTTCCATCCTTCTACGATATCGAGTACAAAATGGTCGTAGACAAAGGACAATGACCTCTATGTCAAAGGGAAATTAAAGGCGAATTTAGTGTTATTTCGATATTTTGAGTGTAGGTTTAAAATGGCCTTAACCTAGGTAAGAGAAGTAATCCTAAATAACCTCTATATCAAGATGAATTAAAGATCAAAATAGGGTAAAATTGTCTCAGACCAAGACTCAGGTATGCAGTAGTGACGTAAGCAATACTCAAGAACCAAAGGTCAAATGAACCTATTGTCAAGAGTGAATAGAGGCGCGTCTTCTTTTAGTACCTGGTGTTGTAGTTACCTGAATGACTGACTCGATGAAGATGGGAGTGCTGTTCAGAGAAAGTTGAAGGGAAAGGCGGATAAACATGACACAATGATAAATAGGAGGCAGTAGAGGTGTGATAACGAGACAAGGGAGAATAATGATGGTAGGAAACAATAGAGAAATAGTCTATTGGATCTATTCTTCACTCTTCTTCACCATCATCAGTTTATTCCGCGTGATAAAACTGATTCAGACACAACAACCAATCAGAGAAGCTAATTCAAACACATCAACCAATTAGAGAAGCTAGAACTTATGACGTCACAATGAAGGCGGAATAACCATTCAGAGAAGCTAGCTAGAACTTATGACAACACAATGAGGGTCCAATAACCAATTAGAGAAGCTAGAAATAATGATGTCACAATGAGGGCACAGTAACCAATCAGAGAAGCTAGCTATAACTTATGACGACAAAATGAGGGTGAAATAACCAATCAAAGAAGCTAGAACTTATGACGACACAATGAGGGTGGAATAACCAATCAGAGAAGCTAGCTAGAACTTATGACGACACAATGAGGGAGAAGTTTCTATAATGCCATTCACAAAAACAGAAATTAATGGCATATTAATTCTGTAATTATATTTAAACCTACGATATAAATTCTTAAAACTATATATACGGTAAATAATTCTCTAGATCAGGAGATATAACGAATAATTCCCCCAAAATAGCGTTAGTGAAGGTTGTAAGGTAAATAATAATAAAAGAAATGTATTTGTAGTTGATCTCTCTCTCTCTCTCTCTCTCTCTCTCTCTCTCTCTCTCTCTCTCTCTCCTCAGATATTCCCTAAGAAAACACAAAGAAATTAAAAGAAAATAAGAAAACAAGATAAAGAGAGATAATGAAAAACAGTGAATATAGTGAATGAAAGAAGAAAGAAAGAGAAGAGAAAAGATAAAGATAACGAGTAACACAAGAGAGAGAGAGAAGGATAATAATAGAACAATATTAAAATAGAAAACAACATAAATATAGAATAACGAAGAAAAGAAGAAGGTGAAGGGGGAGTGGAGGTGAGGGGGTGAAGGGGCAGGGGGAGGGAGGGGCAGGGGAGGGGTGGAAAGTGGGGTCAAGGGGAGGGGGGGATTTCTCTACAGATAACCGTTGTGTAAATCGGATTTCGAGGTGTATAAATATTTACAGATTAAGTTACGTGTTAATCCGTCAGAGTTCTCACAGATAAATCCCTGATGAAAGGGATTTATTTACATTCTATTTTTTTTCAGTATATTGAAATGATGCAGATTCGTGTGTGTTAAAGATACGAGATTGGTTCATGTTGGCGACCTGTGGTGTAATGGTCAGCGTGTTCTCCTCGCAAGAGAGTGGACCCGGGTTCGATCCCCGGGCAGGGTGAAACTATGGGCAAGTTTCCTTACGCCATTTGCCTCTGTCTACCCAGCAGTAATTGGGGACCTGGATGTTAATTTGTGGATCGTGTTCCGGGGTAATGGTTAGCCACTGCAGTTGGCGAGTTGTCCGGTTTTCTGGGACTTTTCCTTGACACTGGGTCATGCAGCTCGTTAACTCAGGGTGTGGTTGTTGTGTTGGCGACAGCTTCTACACCTTAAACACTGGGTCAGTGGGTCAAGGGTCATGCAGCTCGTTAACTCAGGTTGTGGTTGTTGTGTTGGCGAAATTTTCTACACCTTAAACACTGGGTCATGCAGCTCGTTAACTCAGGGTATGGTTGTTGTGTTGGCGACAGCTTCTACACCTTAAACACTGGGTCATGCAGCTCGTTAACTCAGGGTGGTTGTTGTGTTGGCGACAGCTTTACACCTTAAACACTGGGTCATGCAGCCTGGTTAACTCAGGGTGGTTGTTGTGTTGGCGACAGCTTCTACACCTAAACACTGGGTCACAGCTCGTTAACTCAGGGTGTGGTTGTTGGTTTGCGACAGCTTCTACACCTTTTAAACACTCTGTCAAGTAAACTCGTAAACTCAGGGTGTGGTTGTTGTGTTGGCGACAGTTTCTACACCTTAAACACTGGGTTATGCAACTCGCTAACTCAGGGTGTGGTTGTTGTGTTGGCGACAGCTTCTACACCTTAAACACTGGGTCATGCAGCTCGTTAACTCAGGGTGTGGTTGTTGGTTGGCGGCAGCTTCTACACCTTAAACACTGGGTCATGCAGCTCGTTAACTCAGGGTGTGGTTGCTTTGTTGGCGACAGCTTCTACACCTTAAACACTGGGTCATGCAGCTCGTTAACTCAGGGTGTGGTTGTTGGTTGGCGACAGCTTCTACACCTTAAACACTGGGTCATGCAGCTCGTTAACTCAGGGTGTGGTTGCTGTGTTGGCGACAGCTTCTACACCTTAAACAAATTCACGCCTAGGTGGCCCTAGGGCCGGCCATCCTCGTTACACGAGGGGCAACCATTATTATTATTATTATTATTATTATTATCATTAGTGTAGTCTAGTGTTAGTGTTGTGGTACAGTGTTAGTGGTACAGTGGTGCATTGTTACAGTGTTTGTGGTACAGTGTAGTGTAGTGGTATAATGCTGTTCACTGCTTTTTGTTTAATTATCAGTATATTTAATTCTATGATCAAAAGTTCTCTCTCTCTCTCTCTCTCTCTCTCTCTCTCTCTCTCTCTCTCTCTCTCTCCACCTTTTTCTTCTTTGTTAATAAAGAGAGAAAGTGGAGCTATCTCTATCACTCTTACCACCACCTCTTACGTGACGGTGAAGACTGGAGAAAATATTCCTTTCTCACCTAACCTGACCTGACCTGACCTGCCGCTTGTCTTAACTTACGATATAAATATAAATTCATAAGAGTTACGTAAATATGATTATTCTTATTAATTAGAGAGAGAAAGAGGGAGAGAGAGAGAGAGAGAGAGAGAGAGAGAGAGAGAGAGAGAGAGAGAGAGAGAGAGAGAGAGAGAGAGAGAGAGAGAGAGAGAGAGAGAGAGAGAGAGAGAGCAACTTTATACTTCCAGGACCAACAAGAGAAGTAGGATCATCATATATCACTGCACACACACACACACACACACACCTTTACTCTACAAACACACAAAAAACACAAGTACGGCCAAACAGGTGTATTAAACACAAACTGTATCACCCCAGGTAAATCCCCCCCCCCCCTTGAAAAAACAGAAATACTCCGGTTTTGGCGAGGTTAATGTTTTAGTTAATTATAATAATAATAATAATAATTAACGGTTTATTGAAAGAGCTTGGCAGCCAGAAGGCTGAAAATATACAGTTACATATTTGGGGAATGTTTTATGAATTACAAATAATATACAAGTAACATAAGTGACACAAATAAGACACATATTAACTAGATGGGGAAAAGCTCAAACTACAGTTCATTTCAACATAGTGACAGTGCAAGGAGTAGTGTTTACTGGGAGTGAATACACTGGTTTATTACAAGTTATTGATAATTTTTACAATGGTTGGGACTGGGCTGTTCTTATAGCGATCAGTTCGTGCACGTATGGGCTGGATGCGGTTGTGGTGTCGAACAGCAATTCTCGGACTCGGGATCTCAGGTGGTAGTAGTAGTGTGTGTGTGACTGTGTGTGTGTGTGTGTGTGTGTGTGTGTGTGTGTGTGTGTGTGTGTGTGTGTGTGTGTGTGTGTGTGTGTGTGTGTGTGTGTGTGTGTGTGTGTGTGTGTGTGTGTGTGTGTGTGTGTGTGTGTGTGTGTGTGTGTGTGTGTGTGGTAGCTGGTCAGATGTATCGTTCAGTTGACAGTAATTATTCACGGCTCTGCTTCCGTTTACCTCTACTGCACCTGTCAGTCAAGAGCCTTACGGGCGTGGGAACTCTACGCGTCTGTCTGTCTGTCTCTCTGTCTTCCTATCTATCTGTCTCGCTGTCTGGTCTGTCTTCCTATCTGCCTGTCTCCCTGTCTGTTTTTCTGTCTATCAGTCTGTGTAAAAGTATTTCATTTTTTTAATGCTTATTGTTATTCACCTGTATTGTACCTGTCAATCAAGAGCTTTGCGGGCGTAGGAGTTGTGTAACTGTATGTCTCTGTCTGTCAGAGCCTCAGGTGTTTTTTTTCTGTTTTATTGTGTGTTTTTGTCTCTTGGATATCCTGTGTTTTATTTAAGTCTGTCGGTGTGTTTTGGTGTTTGTCCGTCCCTTTGGTTGTTAAGGTGACAGACACAAACCTCACAACTACTCAACCACACAGTCACACCTCTCACACCACCACAATCAACCATAAACCCACACTTGACCACACACTCACTTAACCACACCTCTCACACAGCCACACCTCTCACACCACCACAATCAACCGTAAACCCACACTTGACCACACACTCACTTAACCACACCTCTCACACAGCCATACTTCCAACCTCACCACAATCAACCACCTCTCCCACCTCTCCCACCACCACACACCTCTCCCACCTCACCACAAACCCACATCTCCCACACCACCTCTCCCACACAACCTCTCCCACCACCACACACCTCTCCCACCTCACCACAAACCCACATCTCCCACACCACCTCCCACCACCACACACCTCTCCCACCTCACCACAAACCCACATCTCCCACACCACCTCTCCCACCACCACACACCTCTTCCACCTCACCACAAACCCACATCTCCCACACCACCTCTCCCACCACCACACACCTCGCCCACCTCACCACAAACCCACATCTCCCACACCACCTCTCCCACCACCACACACCTCTCCCACACCACCACAA
>NW_024726215.1:0-11338 GCF_018991925.1 Homarus americanus | reverse complement strand
CACACACACACACACACACCACACACACCACACCACACACACACACACACACACACACCACACCACACACACCACACGCACCACACACCATACACCACACACACACACACACACACACACACATACACACACACACCACACACCACACACCACACACACACCACACCACACCTCACCAAACACACCACACCCCCCACCACACACACCACACCTCCATACACACACACACACACCACCACCCACACACCACACATACACCACACACCACACACACACACACATACACCACACACCACACCACACCACACACACATACACACCACACCCCACCACACACACCACACCCCACCCACACACAACCACACACCACACACACCACACACACCATACACACCACACACCACACATACACCACACACACACACACACACCACACCTCACCACACACACCACACACACACCACACCACACCCCACACACACACCACACCATGCCCATACCACACACATACACACCACACCGCATACACCACACACACCACACTGCCACATACACCACACACCACACCACCACACACACGCCACACACACACCACACCGCCCCACCACACACACCACACCGCCCCACACACACCACACCTCACCACACACACCACACTGCCTACACCACACACACACACACCACACCACACCATACACTTGTACGCACACACATACCATACACCCACACACACCACACACCACACACACACACACATACCACACCACACCACACACACCACACACACACCACACTCACACACATACCATACACCACACCATACACCACACCACACACACCACACACCCCACCACACACACCACACCGCCTCACCACACACCACACCTCACCACACACACCACACTGCCCCTGCACCACACACACCACACTGCCTCACCACACACACACCACACTTCCTCACACACACACACCACACTTCACATCACGACACCCACACCACCACCACACACACACCCCCACCACACACACCACACCCCCACACACACACACCTCACCACACACCCACACACCCCACACACACCCACACCCCCACACACACACCGTCCCCCACCACACACACACACTTCCCCACCACACACACACCACACTTCCCCACCACACACACCACACTCCCCACCACACACCACACCACACACCACACCACACCTCAACACACACACCACACCACCACACACCACACCCACCACACACACCACACCTCACCCCACACCACACACCCACACACACACCACACACCACACCTCACACACACCACACCACCACACACACCACACTGCCTCACCACACAATCTTCACACTTCCTCACTTCCTCACACACACCACACTCACCACACACACCCACCAAACACCACACACCCCACACACACACCAAAACCACACTTCCTCACCACACACCACACACATACCACACCCCACCACACACACACACCACTAACACCCCACACACCCACACACCACACTTCCCCACCACACCACACCTCACCACACACACCACACTTCCCCACCACACACCACACCACACACACCTCCTCACCACACACCACACTGCCCCCCACCCACACACCACACTTCCCCACCACACACCACACTTCCTCACCACACACACACCACACTTCCTCACCACACACCACACTTCCTCACCACACACACCACACCCCCCCACACACCACACACACACACCACACCACACTTCCTCACCACACACACCACACTGCCTCACCACACACACCACACTTCCTCACCACACTTCCTCACCACACACACCACACTTCCTCACCACACACACCACATTGCCTCACCACACACACCACACTGCCTCACCACACACACCACACTGCCTCACTGTCTTTATTCACACAAATTTCCTTGGTTCCTAGTCATTAATCCGTCATATTTCTGCTCATGTGTCTATCAATAATAACTCCGGCTCTTACATCCACTCAGAAGGTCCTGGGAATATTTGGACCTCTCACCTTATTGCAGCTGATGGTTAAGCACCCCAACCTAACCTAACCTAACTCTCAGTGAGCTTAATGATCAGGTAAAATAAGTTTTAAGTCGTTAATCTTTTAGTGATGCGAAAGTTTTCCTAACTAAGCTTAATTTGGTTGGGTATCCACATGGCTTCACCTGAAACTTGAGAAAATCTTATACCTTTCTTCTTCTTGTTCTCCTCCTCCTGCTGTACTTCTCTGTCTTGAAACTTTAATGAATCTTCTTGTTAAAATTCTCAAATGATTTTTCACTTGTCAACATGAAACGTTCAATCTATTATCTTTCTTACTTAAGGTTAATTATCACGTCTTAGGTCCACCATCCCGATCGTCTCTTTCTGGTGTGTCAGATAGTCTCCTCCCGGGTGACGTGTACTGTAGGAGATGTGATGAAGGTGTTTTCGTATGACGTGTGGGCAGTGAGTCGTCAACAGTAGTTATTTTCTTCAATTTTTTCCACTCACTCACTCACTCACTAACAAGTTCATTCATTCCTACACTCACTTATTCACTCATTCTCTCACTTATTCATTCCCTTATTCACTCACTCGCTCACTCATTCACTCAAGTCACATTAACTCATAAGTTCATTCATTCGCACATTAATACACACACATACACACACACACACACACACTCGCAAGTTTGTACACTCACACAGTCACTCATTCACTCACAAGTTTATACACTCAGTCACACACACTCAATCATTCACTCACTCACTCGTAAGTACATACACTCACCGTTAAGGACGTGGACCCTGATGGTGGTGCCGGCGGTGTTGGAGGGAGAACACGAGTAGTTACCAGAGTCTGAGTCACGAGCGTCCTGTAACACACACACACACACACCTTACTAGTCTCTGCTAATGGTTATAGTTCCATAGCTAAAATTATGTGTGGGTTATTATCGTTGTTGTTGTTAATAATTATATAGGTTATCAGTAATGGTTCACTTACTCTTCAACTCACATTCATCAAGAACCTCCCGTAGACACTCTCTGGTGGTGGTGACTCACCTGTATCAGTAGGTAGGTGGTGGTAACGTTGCCTCGCTCGGTCAGCACGGTGATCCCGCCTCTCGGGGAGTCGTAGTTGACCACCTGCAGGAGACCAACAGCAGGTGTTATGTCTGTCGATGTTTACTCAGTAGTCAATATAACACTGTGGTGCAGCGATTGATTATGTATAATGTTATGTACAACGTACGTAACTGTATATTATATATAACGTACGTAACTGTATATTGAATAACGTACGTAACTGTATATTGAATAACGTACGTGACTATTATATACAACGTACGTAACTGTATATTATATATAACGTACGTAACTGTATATTATATATAACGTACGTAACTGTATATTGAATAACAGTTACGTACGTAACTGTATATTATATATAACGTACGTAACTGTATATTGAATAACGTACGTGACTGTATATTATATACAACGTACGTAACTATATATTATATATAACGTACGTAACTTTATATATTGAATAACGTACGTGACTGTATATTATATATAACGTACGTAACTTTATATATTGAATAACGTACGTGACTGTATATTATATATAACGTACGTAACTGTATATTATATATAACGTACTTAACTTTATATATTGAATAACGTACGTGACTGTATATTATATATAACGTACGTAACTATATATTATATATAACGTACGTAACTTTATATATTGAATAACGTACGTGACTGTATATTATATATAACGTACATAACTGTATATTATATATAACGTACTTAACTTTATATATTGAATAACGTACGTGACTGTATATTATATATAACGTACATAACTGTATATTATATATAACGTACTTAACTTTATATATTGAATAACGTACGTGACTGTATATTATATATAACGTATATATAACTGTATATTATATATAATGTACTTAACTTTATATATTGAATAACGTACGTGATTATATATAATAACTTATATTATATATAACGTACGTAACTGTACATTATATATAACGTACGCAACTGTATATTATATATAACGTACGTTACTGTATATTATATATAACGTACGTAACTGTATATTATATATAACGTACGTTACTGTATATTATATATAACGTGCGTAACTGTATATTGAATAACGTACGTAACTGTATATTGAATAGCGTACGTAACTGTATATTATATATAATGCACACTGTATATTATATATAACGTACGTGACTGTATATTGAATAACGTGCGTAACTGTATATTGTATAACGTACGTGACTGTATATTGAATAACGTAAGTAACTGTATATTGCATAACGTACGTAGCTGTATATTATGTATAACGTACATAACTGTATATTGTATAACGTACGTAACTGTATATTCTATAACGTACGTAACTGTATATTATATATAACGTACGTGACTGTATATTGAATAACGTAAGTAACTGTATATTATATATAACGCACGTGACTGTATATTGAATAACGCACGTAACTGTATATTGTATAACGTACGTAACTGTATATTATATATAACGTACGTAACTCTATATTGTATAACGCACGTGACTGTATATTGAATAACGTAAGTAACTGTATATTGTATAACGTACGTAACTGTATATTATATATAACGTACGTAACTGTATATTGTATAACGTACGTAACTCTATATTGTATAACGCACGTGACTGTATATTGAATAACGCACGTAACTGTATATTGTATAACGTACGTAACTGTATATTGTATAACGTACGTAACTGTATATTATATATAACGTACGTAACTGTATATTGTATAACGTACGTAACTCTATATTGTATAACGCACGTGACTGTATATTGAATAACGCACGTAACTGTATATTGTATAACGTACGTAACTGTATATTGTATAACGTACGTAACTGTATATTATATATAACGTACGTAACTGTATATTGTATAACGTACGTAACTCTATATTGTATAACGCACGTGACTGTATATTGAATAACGCACGTAACTGTATATTGTATAACGTACGTAACTGTATATTGTATAACGTACGTAACTGTATATTATATATAACGTACGTAACTGTATGTTGTATAACGTACGTAGCTGTATATTATATATAACGTACGTAACTGTATATTGTATAACGTACGTAACTGTATATTATATATAACGTACGTAACTGTATATTGTATAACGTACGTAACTGTTGTCATACGCCGTGCCTCGAGAATGAGTTAGTGAGTCCATCTGGAGATCACAAACACAATAATTGACAGAGATTGTACTGAATTTTATCCTAAGTTTAGTACAAGATCTCGGAGTAACTCGATAACGTTAGTGTTTTGTGTCATTACAACAGTGAAGCTAACCTTATTTTACCGTCAGTGGGGACAAGTAGAGGGCAGACACACGGTATAATACGTGGACCACCTGAAGATTAACCTCTACGCCCAGTACAGCACTAGCACTTCACCTGATCATTGAATACTTAAACGTTAATCTAAACAACAAGAATAACAATAGCACCACCACTTACACCAGTAACAAAGACAGGAGCCATACCAGCAAGGATAACAACATTCTAGGACCACCACCACCACCACCACCCACCTTGTTGTTGTGGAGCCAGACGATGTAGGAGGGAGGTTGAGAGCTGTGGGTGATGACACAGGTGAGATTGATGGTTGATCCCATATCCACGTGCATGTCTGGTGACCCCGTGATGTGTGCCAGGGGAGCCGCTGCCACGTACACGAGAGGACGAGGTTACAGTAGAGAGGAAAATTAAGGTTATTTTAGGTACACATTATAAACATTGATAATATATTGTACTATACACATTGTCATCACAGGTATCACAGCTTGGTCAACTTGCAGAACGAACTGTGGACAAATCATAAAGTATTTCTATGAATCGTCCTGTATAAGGCTGTAATTTCTTATTTGGGTTTTTACAATTTCCATCATTTTTATTACCAAAAACTATAGACTAAATAAATTGAAATCTAGGTCCCGAGGTGAGATATATTGACTTAGTTGTGTCGAGGCGTGAGACTGACCCATTGTTACTGTCAGTCTTGTTATGTTATGTGTACACACGATATCTTCACCAGAAACTGTCTCTCTTATTACTGCTAGTCTAATTTTTCACAGTTGGTTGTAATACTGAGAGACAATCTCTATCACCGTCAGTATCTGTTGAAGATATTTACAAAGGTTCATCAAACTCGCCGCCGATCACGTCACCCTCACAACGTACAGTACCACATAAACTAGTTCTAACATTTTGTTTGACCCTAACTGCCATCATGGTGAGGGTTGGGGTCAGGTACAAGGGTTTAACTGACAATTAAAACTATTTCCCCTCGTGGTCTACACATATAATTGTTGAACTCTTAACCACTGGTCGTGCAGAATGTCTACAGTGTCTTTATTGAAGAAATAAAAATCGTGTTTTTATTCTCAATATTGTATACTTGTCTGGCGGGAGAAGTGAGGTGGAGCTTATCTTCAGCTGCCGTCAACACGTTTTAATTTTCTTAAGTCCATATGTTAGGCTGTCATGCCAAGTTGTTCTTTCTCTCACTGATACTTGACTTAGGGTTTATCTACACACAACCACAGTTTTGTTCCTGATCTGTGGTCCTGTCCGCCAAGTCTTCCTCAACCATCGTCGGTTCGGGCTTAATCTTTCACTTCCCTTAAAAAATAACATTTATCTGTTGTATCTTTCTTCCCTACGACCATGAAAACCCAACTTTCTTTTATTTCTTAACAGCTAACGTCTACAGTTTAAAACATTCTCTCAACTAATTAGGTCTGTACACTTGTGGTCGTAAAAGCAACTCATCCAACGATATACGGTACAATGGAAATTCCAGTGACTTTATACAAACAGTATATAAGGACGGGTAATATGTATATGTTCTGTTTATTTTTACCAAAGTTAAAGGACCTTGTTGTGTACTGGTCTGGGCATTATTACATCACATTACGAACTACATCAGTAAACATTTTGTGTCTTCCTAAGGCACCAACAGTTGACGTCAGAACTCTCTCTATCACACCATTTAAGATTTATATGACAAACATATTAAACAAACAGAATATATTGAGTGTAAGATCAACTAGAAAAGATTATCATGAAGATATTTTAGAGATATTTATTGTCCCGCTTAGCAAGTGTTGGTCTGTGTTGTTGAAGTTTATACACGTGTTCATGTACAGTAGCCTCTCTATGTAGCTGCTGTACACGTATTGGGGGGAGGGGGGGAGGGTCAACCCAGCCAGAACGTCAGTCTTTAGTGAGTAACAATGTCTGGATCCTTAAGTATATAGATTCCTTTGTACCGTTTTTCTTGAGAGTTATTTATAACCTTGAATAAATTTATGGAATATTATGGCACCGAGTTCTCCGACGTGTACGTGTCTGTGTACGTGTCTATTTACGTGTCTGTGTACGTGTGAGCGTAAGTCTTAAACAGGTGAAGTGGAAAAGTGATAAATGAAAAGTCACGAAAATCTTCTCACATTAGATAAGTTCAAGGTAGGTTATGTTTCCTAACCTAACCTAAACTTCGAACATACAATAGACTAAAAATTCTGGCATCGTTACTGGTTTCCTTCCACACAACTAAACAAGACTTTATTCCTGCAACAACAAGACTGAGCCTAAAATATTTCCCAACAACTGGACGCTACGAATTTCTTGACTTATTGCGGCTGGAAAACTTTGGAGAGAGAGTTTGAGGTCCTCCACACGTTTTCCCTTTGTTGGTTAATGGTGGTGGTAACAAGTTCTTCCTCTTAGTCAACTCTGGCGAGAAATGTGTGCAAGGATGTTTGGTTTGTTTTTGTAAGAATATTAATGATACTATTACTACTACTACTACTACTACCACTTTTTTCCTTAATAACGTGGCCTCCAGCCTCCCCCAATAGCCACACCTTAGTCACCATTTTATTACCTTAACATTAAATATCATAATACATAAGTAGCTATACTAGCTGTGTTGAATTAGTTGAGCTGCAGATCTATGCGGCATTCAGTGACTGTTGCCTCATAGTCAATATCTGCAGCTGTTGTCGGCTTTGGGGCCGAAGCTCTCGTTCCCCTGAGGCAGAGCAAAGCCGACCGAAGGAGAAAGGAGGACAGTCGACATCTCATCCAGGCTGTAACATAACTTCTGGGCTGCTGCTTTTGTTCGGAGATCACCTCCGCGAGTCTGACTGATCCTCCTTCTTCAGTGGGATCTATGAGTAACCACAGAGGGCGTCCATCGTCGAGAAGTGCCGTACCTTCGGATCCACACTCCGTATAGCTGCAAAAGGTGTGGGTGAAGGGTGGGCGGGACGGGACACCTGGCTGTTAAGCTTAGACAAGTCGGTAGTAATCCGCACTCCACCGTTAGTCTTAGCCACAGCGACTAGAGGGTGGCACCAAGGGGACGGCACCGTTAGTCTTAGCCACAGCGACTAGAGGGTGGCACCAAGGGGACGGGTCGTCACCAACGGGTACAATGACACCCTGGGCCACCATGGAATCCAGTTCCTTCTTGACTGAATCCCTGAAGGCGAGAGGGATCAACCGGGGAGTGTGTATGGCAAACGGCTGTGCATCTTCCCGCAGGTGTATCCTCATAGGCGGACCCGCCATAGCCTTCAGTGGCGCGGTCCGTAGGGCCTCCTTCGTCACCAGCACATCCGAGTACTCCTTCAGGAAGTAGGCCCTTGCGGCTGAAGGAGACGTCTCGCTGTGAAGAGGAAGCAGCCGTGACTTGGGTGGAGGCGGGGCGGGAGTGGACGCGGGTTCTGGGCAGCTCTGTGCGGCAGCGCCAGGCGCGTCGCTCGTTGATTCCCGCACCCTGCTGGCGGTGTACCAAGCAGCTGGGATCTGCTCAGGAAAGTCTCTGGGCACCACGCCTTAATCCTTGCAGTGCTCCCACGACAACAAGGGTGTAGCGATAGTAGGCTGCACGTCGATCCATCCGTGACACGACCTGTCGCCGTAGGTGATCTTTGCTTGAAAGGAGCCCACAGCGTCCGGCATCTGGGAACCGTCCGCATTGTAGTACTGCAGCTGCGGCGGTGATCCCAGGCCGCGTTTGGTGAGGCCCAGTTTCTGGAGGTGCTTCAGGCCTATTACCGTAGTATCAGCGCCGGTGTCCGGTATCACCTCGATGTGACCCGACACATCACCGTGTGTGATGGCGACGCGGATGGTAGGGGAAGGGGTAGCCCTGGGGCGTGTGGTCAAGTCCACCCTCCTGATGTGACTCAGCTGCTGCTTGGGGCTGCGTGGGCCATCTGAAGGGGGCTGCGTGCGAACCACCCCGAGGGAAGTGCGCTGCTTTCCTCCTTGTCTCGGGCTTTTGGGCGTGGTTTGGCGGCAGCACTTGTCATAGTGTCCATAGCGACCGCAGGCCTGACACTTGTGGCCTCGTGCAGGGCACCTGTCTGTGTTAGACCAGTGACCCTTACGGTCACATCCACGACACAGTCCGTCGGCGGCCGGGCATGTCTTGGGGCCATGCTGCTTTCCACAGCTGCCACAGGAAGCACTAGGCGGAGGCGTGGAAGAACGTGCAGCAGCCTTCACGTTGTTGGCCGCCTTCTTACCCTTCCTGTACTGAGAGATTGCTCTCACAGCAGGTGGGGCCCGTAAGGCAGAGGTGGCGGACTTGGTGGCCTTGTATGACCGACATTCAGTCACTACCACCTGGAGTGTGGAGGAAGCGTCCAGGGGGATGAGTCGCTGCACCAACTCTTCTTGTCTGACACCTGTCAAGATCCCATGCTTGATCCAGGCTTCCTCACATTCCCGGCTGTGCGCCTTGCAGACGTCGATCTCCTCTGACAAACTCTTCAAACGTACAAAAAAGTCGTCAAAGGATTCATTCTCCTCCTGCTTGCAGCTGGTGAAGGCGCTGTGATGCAAAGCCTCGTTATTCCGACCCTTAACGTGCTCCTGCAAAAGGTCGAGCACATCTGTCACTGAAGAGGTAGAATTGGGAGGCACTTGCAGCGTGTGCTCCAAAACTCTCTGGGTCTCCAGCGACAAACACATCCGCAGTTGGACGAGCTGTTTGTTTGGAGGCATGCTGTCAAGGTCCACCATCGTGGAGTAATCTGTCCAACGCCGCCTCCACTCACGAAAAAGCTGAAACGTGACGTCTGGTGAGAGGGCGGGTGGGGGTTGAACAGATGCCTTGGGAGCTGTTGGAGTAGCAAGAGTATCTGGAGGACTCTGGTGTGGTGGAGGAGGGAGGATATTGGCGCCTTGGTGCGTGAGTGAGGGAGGGTGGGTTAGCGCCAGGGTCGCCAATAGTGCATCAAAACGCGACTTTTCCTCCTCTCTTCGTGTCTCCTCCCTCTGAAGTTCCATCTCTCGGCGTCTCTCGTCCCTGTCGTCCATCCACCTCAAAATTGTGGCAATGTCCGTCGCTGTAGGTGAAGGATGAGGGGCGGTGGGCGCAGAAGCTCCATCTGTGCCCGGTAGAGGAGAAGATGGTGAGGAGTCGTGTCTCCCATCTTGACGTTGTCCCTTCAGCTCGAACCACATATATATGACATAAACAGCGCAGAAATAATGCATAGAGTCCACTGTTCTGTCCGTGAGTGCGTGCGTGCGTTTGTGTGTGTGTGTGTGTGTGTGTGTGTGACTGTGTCTCAGAGAGCAGAGCGTGGTGGCTGGCGGAGGCAAGACTGTCAGTGTCTCCCCGGATGTCACACGAGAAGGGTGTACGCCTGCGTGCTCAGTGGGTACCACAAAAAAGAGGCCAATGCTCATCTCTCAGCTCTAGACACACTGATACACTGACACTAACACTGCCACCGTCACTAAGACGCACTGTGATGGAGCAATGCTGCACGTCGCAGCGAAACACAACGCAACACAACACAGCACACACTAAGAGTCACGTGCACATCGCCGGCAGTCGCACATCGCCGGCAGTCGCACATCGCCGGCTAACTGTCCATTGTTCACACACTTGTAAGTCCACAGATCCTACTCATTGCGCCATGAAGGTTCCAGGTGTTCCCTGAAGAATGCAGTGATGGGTAGGGAAACACCGGGAAACACTGAAGTCCATTTATTCGGATAGGAGAAATACAAGTGGTGACTTGCGTGTGCCATGCACGGCCCACAGAATCAGACTGAGACTGCCTTGCCATATGGCAGCCTCGGGGTAATGTTGCCACATAACACGTGCAGTGTTGCCACATAATTATATATATAAATACTACTTGGCACAGTAGCTTATTTACAAGGTTGCTACT
>NW_024726214.1:0-29252 GCF_018991925.1 Homarus americanus | reverse complement strand
ATGGATGGTGTTATATATAGTGATGATGCATGATGATATATGTAGTGATGATGGTTGGTATTATATGTAGTGATGCTGGATGGTGTTATATGTAGTGATGATGGATAGAGTTATATGTATTGATGATGGATGATGTTATATGTAGTGATGATGGGTGGTGTTATATGAAGTGATGTTGGATGGTGTTATATGTAGTGATGATGGATGATATTATATGTAGTGATGATAGGATGGTTCTATATGTAGTGATGGATGGTGTTATAAGTAGTGATGATGGATGATGTTATATGTAGTGATGATAGGATGGTTTTATATGTAGTGATGATGGATGGTGTTATATGTAGTGATGATGCATGATGTTATATGTAGTGATGATGGTTGGTGTTATATGTAGTGATGCTGGATGGTGTTATATGTAGTGATGATGGATAGAGTTATATGTAGTGATGGATGATGTAATATGTAGTGATGATGGGTGGTGTTATATGTAGTGATGTTGGATGGTGTTATATGTAGTGATGATGGATGATATTATATGTAGTGATGATAGGTTGGTTTTATAGGTAGTGTTGATGGATGGTGTTATATGTAGTGATGATGCATGATGTTATATGTAGTGATGATGGGTGGTGTTATATGTAGTGATGCTGGATGGTGTCATATGTAGTAATGATGGATGGAGTTATATGTAGTGATGATGGATGATATTATATGTAGTGATGATAGGTTGGTTTTATATGTAGTGATGATGGATGGTGTTATATGTAGTGATGATGCATGATGTTATATGTAGTGATGATGGGTGGTGTTATATGTAGTGATGCTGGATGGTGTCATATGTAGTAATGATGGATGGAGTTATATGTAGTGATGTTGGATGGTGTTATATGTAGTGATGATGGATGATGTTACATGTCGTGATGGATGGTTGCACTACCTCTGGCCACCTGCTACTTACCAGGAATGGGACGCTTGTCACTGTGTTAATACCAGGGGCTAATCCCGGGACTTGTAACTTGCTACAATTGTTGGGGTTTATGGTCACATTTGCAAATACTGTATTCAGCAGGCGAGGTGCTGACGTTGTTGAGGGGGGCGTGACTCTGTACTGTACTGTACCGTACATGGCCTCCCACAGTGACCTCGACTGGTTACGGTAAGTGGGGAGCAACTCAACGATAGGGAGGCGGCAGTAGAGACCCACAAACACGCCCCGAACACAGTACTGTATAGTCTCCGAGGTGTCAAGGGGATGGTGTTACCGTCTGGCATTATAGATATGATAATCCCGAGGCGCTCTCAGTCCACCTAGCTGTAATTGGGGAAGTGAAGACGGTTGAGTGCAGTCTTGGCTACACGGCCTCCTTTACTTACCGAAGACATGCTATGTAGTGTGCCGTATCCACACTGTCCCTAACTGGCAGCCATGTCTATGGGACTCACTATCACTTTTTCACAATTGAGTAACTACTCAAACACCTTCAGACAATCGCTCTTCTTAGGCAAAGGGTGGTCAGGCAGGAGCCCGACAGCTGCCACAGATCGCTGGACTTTAATGTAACACAAAATGTCCGACACAGCTTACACGAAACAGATGACGATCCAAACATTTTCAGTTCGTAATTCGCTAATCCGTGGCCAACTGAGCTATAGCGTGAAGTGCTCTTAAAACTCCACATACCTGCCGCCTCGCATGCTGTAAAAACATACAATGCTCCGGAAAACGCACCAAATACTTTGTAAACGACTCTAAAGTATTTAACGAGGGTTTTACATCATCAGTAAACAGAAAGGTATTGAACCTTCAGCAAAAATTGTATATGCATACTGCATGAAATATGACCTATAATGTTGTTAACACTGAACAAACTGAAAAAGACTTAAAAGAATAATATTTCTTTTTGCAACAGACCTTTTTACACATCACTTTAGCTCTTGTTGTTATACAATACTGTTGTTAGGGTAATGTTTTAATATTTGCAAGATGAATATGAATTTGTTGCCATCCGGTATAACTTACTGTACACTCCCATACTTAGTGTACATTATGTAAGAGAAAATAAACAGTTATAAACAGTAAAATAAACAATAAAAGTAAAAGTAAATTATCCTTTTACAGATAATGTTTACTGCAACACGAGGCAACTTCACTCAGCTGATCGTACGCGGGTGGACGGTGAGGCGAAGGAGTTCTTCTCTGGCTGGTTCACACGTGGATGATGATTACTGCCTTCCTGTGTATCGGCTGCTCTGCCTCCTCCTTATTTCCACTTTCACGGGTATTGTTTTTCTTTCTGTTTTCGATTTTTTTTATTATTTGTATTTTTAACTAAATATTTTCCAGATATTTTGGTTATCTAATACTTTCATATATGTGAAATTTGGATATATGAGATAGCGCTGAGACAAGGGCGTTAAGGCCGATGTAACCCGTATATAGGGTCACAGTTAGCCATGACTCTAGTTCTCCATAATGCGCACACACCCATAGTACCCACACACTATCCACACACTACCCACACACTCACACAAGGAGATACAGCGAAATAAACTGCTGTACCTAAATATTATGTAACTCAAAATATATTCCCAAAACAGCATGTTTACAGATGAAAATAATAAAAGCATAAATAATACAAACAAAATCAATTAATATGTTTTTTATTATTTTTAAATCTCAGAAAGGATGGGTCAGCGCTTCTTGTTGTTCTTTGTCTTTTTCCCGGTGAAGATGTAGTCTCCCCATGGCAGGTACTGGTCCTTTTGTACATGGCAGAAAGTGGTGGTTTCCTTCTTCTTGTTGTTTTGGGTTTTCTTGTTGTTTTGGGTCTTAGTGTGTTTTGTGGTCTGCAGTTTGTTAGATCGGGGGCCCTTCTCCTTCACCTGGCAAGGCTTCACCTCAACCTTTGAGACCTTCGTTACGGTGTGTCGGAACACCATTGTGATGAAATGACACTAACAGCTCTCTCACTGAGGTCAAATCAAAATTTGACCATACAGAAAGAATTACGGTTTAATAAGGTTGGAATTTAAAGAAATTGACAACAAAATGAAGCTCTGTTTATCACTATAGTGATGAGGATGGTGTTGTAGTGATGATGGATGGTGTTATATGTAGTGATGATAGGATGGTGTTATATGTAGTGATGAAGGATAGCGTTATATGTAGTAATGATGGATGGTGTTATATGTAGTGATGATAGGAGGGTAATATATGTAGTGATGATGGATGGTGTTATATATAGTGATGATGCATGATGATATATGTAGTGATGATGGTTGGTGATATATGTAGTGATGCTGGATGGTGTTATATGTAGTGATGATGGATAGAGTTATATGTAGTGATGATGGATGATGTTATATGTAGTGATGATGGGTGGTGTTATATGTAGTGATGTTAGATGGTGTTATATGCAGTGATGATGGATGATATCATATGTAGTGATGATAGGATGGTTCAATATGTAGTGATGTTGGATGGTGTTATATGTAGTGATGATGGATGATATTATATGTAGTGATGATAGGTTGGTTTTCTATGTAGTGATGATGGATGGTGTTATATGTAGTGATGATGCATGATGTTATATGTAGTTTTGATGGGTGGTGTTATATGTAGTGATGCTGGATGGTGTCATATGTAGTAATGATGGATGGAGTTATATGTAGTGATGATGGATGATATTATATGTAGTGATGATAGGATGGTTCAATATGTAGTGATGTTGGATGGTGTTATATGTAGTGATGATGGATGATATTATATGTAGTGATGATAGGTTGGTTTTATATGTAGTGATGATGGATGGTGTTATATGTAGTGATGATGCATGATGTTATATGTAGTGATGATGGGTGGTGTTATATGTAGTGATGCTGGATGGTGTCATATGTAGTAATGATGGATGGAGTTTTATGTAGTGATGATGGATGATATTATATGTAGTGATGATAGGTTGGTTTTATATGTAGTGATGATGGATGGTGTTATATGTAGTGATGATGCATGATGTTATATGTAGTGATGATGGGTGGTGTTATATGTAGTGATGCTGGATGGTGTCATATGTAGTAATGATGGATGGAGTTATATGTAGTGATGATGGATGGTGTTATATGTAGTGATGATGGATGATGTTATATGTCGTGATGGATGGTTCTATATGTAGTGATGGTGGATGGTGTTATATGTAGTGATGATGGATCATGTTATATGTAGTGATGATGGATAGTGTTATATGTAGTGATGATGATGGATGGTGTTATAAGTAGTGATGATGGATGTTGTTATATGTAGTGATGAAGGATGGTGTTAGTGAAGATTGTGAAGTGAGATGTAGTGAAGATTGTGAAGTGAGGTGTAGTGAAGATTGTGAAGTGAGATGTAGTGAAGATTGTGAAGTGAGATGTGGTAAAGATTGTGAAGTGAGATGTGGTGAAGATTGTGAAGTGAGATGTGGTGAAGATTGTGAAGTGAGATGTGGTGAAGATTGTGAAGTGAAATGGTGAAGATTGTGAAGTGAGATGTAGTGAAGATTGTGAAGTGAGATGTAGTGAAGATTGTGAAGTGAGATGTAGTGAAGTTGTGAAGTTGATGTAGTGAAGATTGTATAGTGAGATGTAGTGAAGATTGTGAAGTGAGATGTAGTGAAGATTGTGAAGTGAGATGTATTGAAGATTGTGAAGTGAGATGTAGTGAAGATTGTGAAGTGAGATGTAGTGAAGATTGTGAAGTGAGATGTATTGAAGATTGTGAAGTGAGATGTAGTGAAGATTGTGAAGTGGATGTAGTGAAGATTGTGAAGTGAGATGTAGTGAAGATTGTGAAGTGAGATGTAGTGAAGATTGTGAAGTGAGATGTAGTGAAGATTGTGAAGTGAGATGTAGTGAAGATTGTGAAGTGAGATGTAGTGAAGATTGTGATGTGAGATGTAGTGAAGATTGTGAAGTGAGATGTAGTGAAGATTGTGATGTGAGATGTAGTGAAGATTGTGAAGTAAGATGTGGTAAAGATTGTGAAGTGAGATGTAGTGAAGATTGTGAAGTGAGATGTAGTGAAGATTGTGAAGTGAGATGTAGTGAAGATTGTGAAGTGAGATATAGTGAAGATTGTGAAGTGAGATGTAGTGAAGATTATGAAGTAAGATTATAAAGTAAACTGTAGTAATTGAGGTTAAACGAACGCGGGTTATTCTGTAGTGTATCCGTGTCTTGTTAACGTGGACCCAACATGGCGGTGGTCCTCAATATAGATACGTTATTTTGCCGGGAATTTCTGTCAAAACAAAATATGAATCAACCATATTTAGCCTAAATTAACCTAGCGACTTTATTATATATTCTAAGATGATTAAGTTGGATAGATCAGATCAGGTTAGGTTAAGTCAGGTTGGGTTAGGTTAGGTTAGTTTTGTTAATTTTGCCACTTAGAGGCTAGTTTATTGTGCCCCCCATACTCATCCTGTGAGCGGTAGCGCAAAGAGATTACAAAGTGGTGTTAGATGAGGTAGGTGGTTAAGTTAAGTTTCAATAGGTTAGGTTAGATTACGTCAGGTTGGGTTAAGTTAGGTTAGGTAGGTAATAAGTAGATAGGCTACGGTCGGTAGGTGGGAAAGTTAAGTTTGATTAGGTTAGCTTATGTCAGATTGGGAGGTTAGGTTCGATTATGTCAGGTTAGGTTAGATTACATCAGGTTAGGTTAGATTATGTCAGGTTAGGTTAGATTATGTCAGGTTAGGTTAGATTACGTCAGGTTAGGTTAGATTATGTCAGGTTAGGTAAGATTATGTCAGGTTAGGTGAGATTATGTCAGGTTAGGTAAGTAGGTAGAGGTGGGTAAAAAGGTTAGGTTAGATCGGCAGGTTTTAGTGTAGGAGCTTAAGTAATCCCGTAAAAATTTCATGTTAATTTTTGACACCATACATCATAATAATCCTTATAAATTATATTAAGGAACTGTGGTGTCATTTTTTCTGAATGGTTTATTATAAGTTTTATGCCATTAAAGAAGTTTTATCAAAGAGCGGCGTAATGAACCACAGACGTATTACCATTAAGTCCTAAGTAACTTAAGACATGACTAATAACCTATGAACATGTAGTATTATATGATTACAATTTAACATTATATATTATGAATGCTGTTATAATATCTTAAGTTTGTTACAAACATGGCTGCTCATATATGCCATCCTGTCTCTGGCAAAGAAGAGATTGCAGTAAGTAAAATTATTTGCTAAAGACAAATACTGGAAATTAAACATATACATATTACCATTATCTGAAAAGCTTAGAACCACCGTTTTATATTTAATAAAAGTTTGTAGTGTTATACATCATGTGTATACAAGTCACAAGTTATTATTTACGACATTGCTTCAGTCCTCGTCATCAGAGTCTTCTGTGTACAACCGATTCCTTCACCTTGTTTAGGCATTTCTCATCATCTGCTTGACAGTTACACATCTCGGTGCATGTAATGCTATTCTTTCTGATTCTTTCTGTATGAACATGACAATGATCCACATTTCCTGACGCCACATCCACATTTAACAAGTTCTGTGATTGCTTCTGTAGCTGGTGGTTGGTCTGATATTACTAGTATGAAACAGTCATTGTCAAACTTCTAGCCATGCTCTAATTGTGAAAGCATTTCACTGTCTGCATCACAAGACCACAGAAGAGCTTGATACCTTCCTCTCAATATATGATACTTTAGAGTTGCTGCAGTCGCTGGTAGTTCTCCAGCTTCTGCCTGCGTTTTCTTGAAGAGATGCCATCTAAGTTTTGACAGTTTAGTGAGTCATTCGTGGACAGTAGAGCTTAAACACAAATTCCTCTAGACCAATATACATGTCTGCTGGAGGGCATTTGGTCTACTCAACATCTTAAATGCATCTAGGACTTTTGTGTTAGATTTCATCAAAGTGCTCCAACATGCTTTCTTTCCTTTGCCAACAAATTTTCCAATGCAGTCAGATCCTGTGAAGGCATGGAAACCTGTAAGGCTCTCTGCCCAATGTGTCGTCGCTCACCAGTTCCTGTTATCATACTTATATTTTCTCCAAGTTGAGGCTGCTTTAATATGCCAAACACATCAGTGTCTGGTGACTTGATATGTACAGTGCTGCCCTTCTGTGATGCATATAATGTATGTCCTGCTGAAGTTCTATAACTTGTGGTAGCAATTTGATGGTTGAAGTCTTATTTGCTGCTGTCCACGACAGAAGATTAACCTTGGACATCTTTTCCCAGATGCTCAATGGACCAACAATACGTTCCTTGACAAAATTTTCATAATTTTGTCTTCCAACTTCATATGCACATAGATTGTCATATTTGGCATTTTCTGGCATTACAGCTCCAGTTACCAAGTTTATAAGAACATCATTTTCCTGGGATTACAGTCACCAATAACATTGTGTAGCTTCTGTACATCAGCATATTGACAGCTGACAATAGCTGTAGAGAGCTCATGGTGTTCTGTTCTTTTGTAATCTTTATGAGTTTGATATTTTATGTAATGAACTTAATTTGAAAACCCAAATGATAGTATATGATCTTTTTTCACCTTAGACACTCTGTGCGTCATGCCTCTCAAGTGATTTTTTTCCTCTCTTACTTCTCTGGACAAATACGACCTTTATCCCATCAGAAAAAATATCACCATATATTTTCTTAATCTACAGGTGCCAAGGTTTAAATGACGGATGGTGTTAAAAATTAACCTGAAATTTTCACCAGCTGACCACATATTGTCTTGTTGGGTTTCTGAGAGAACTTCACGGCTAAATAGCGCCTCTGTATTGATAGCCGGTACATGTCGTAATATCCACCGCTCATAGTTAAATCTTTATGTCAGTTTATTTTGTCCTAATTTAAGTATCAAAGAGTGTTTTCATTTTTAAGTATCTTAAGTATCTTTTTTCCTCACTCTTAAGTATCTAAGTATGATTTTTTTTCATTTTTAAGTAACTAACCATATTTTTGTTTTCATTATAAGATGTGATTGATATAGACAACAGAAGTAAATATCAGCTAGAGGTCGTAAACGAAGCTGATGTGAAGTATTTTGACTCACTTTTCCCACGAACTAATTGCTTCACTGGTTTATACCGAAATAAAACAGTCAACGAACCATCCGATTCAAATGTGTCTTAGGCGATACAGGGTGTTTATGCGTCACTCTGATACCAAGAATGACTTTGTGTACTGTGGTGAAGCTGAGGGTAGGATAGGGTTGGGTTGGGTTGGGATGGGTTAGGATTACGCATGTGTGGGTATATTCTCTCGCATTTTATAGGTATCTTGCGTCTTTCTCTTTATTCCTTCTTTATCATGAGCATCTGTGCCTATTAATACACCACCTCGCAGGATAGTGGAAGAGGAATGGATAGTAACGAGATAATATTCTTCTTACATATACCTTAGCTTGATTACAGATAACACCAGGTAGAAGTTACATGACTCTCTTAGAGTTTCTCGACTTGGCTGATTCAACTGTAAGACTTGCTGTATTTATCCTTATTAAAATCACTCACCTGTGGGCCACTCCACTTGTAAGACTCTCCTGCAAGACCACTCACCTGTAAGACCATCCACTTGTAAGACCCTCCACCTGTAAGACCCTCCACTTGTAAGACCCTCCACCTGTAAGACCCTCCACTTGTAAGACTCTCCACTTGTAAAACCCTTTAGGGATTTGAAATACCTTCTCGTCTTGGCTCCACTAGTACTGTACACACCCTCTCTGGCCTTAGTTTACAGTAATGTTGAAGTATATAATGAAGACTCACAGCTCATGGGTTAGAAAAACAAAAGATGCTTGTTTTATTTATTTATTTATTTATTTATTTATTTATTTATTTATAGTTTATTTTAGAATCCCCGAAAGTTAGAACAAAATGGCTGACGGGACTCACAAGCGGGCGGTGTTTACAGTATGGACCAAGAATAAAAATAAATGAAAAATAAAATAAATAAATCGTAAATTGGTGCATTGTTTCTCCAGGGGTAATTATAGAAGTACAAATGTTCTCCAGCAGTGGGTAACGATCATAGTCACGTATAGAGCTTCCGACGCAGGTAGATTGATATAGATGCATTACCTGGAGTTAGTGGGTTACAGGGGCCTCTTACACGATAATATTAAAGGTGTTTTTCCTTCTGTTTGTGGCACTTGAGGTGTTTAGGTTTGGTTTAATTAAAATGGTTTAGTTATAATAGTTATATTACGATAAGTTAAGTTGAGTTTAGAACTTTTGATTTGCATATATCGTGTTTTAGAAGGATTTGTTAGCTAATAAGTTTAATTTGGATAAGTTTAGCTTAATTTAGATCATTTCATTTTACAAGGTCGTATTATAATGACTGGGAACCATATAGAAACCCGTTAGAGAAGTAAATATTTCTACGGCAGTGAATGAGTAAGTCAATAAGTGGTGTATAGAGCTGCTGACGCAACTTAAACGGTATATACTGTACATTATATGTTATCAGAGCTTTCCTGTTGTACGTAACCGCCTCCGTCAAAGTGTCTTAGTGGCTCATGTGAAGATTAGCCTCTAGTTTATTTAACCTCAAGATTAACTACACTGGCACTGCCTGACCTGACCTGACCTGACCTACCCTAACCTAACCTAACCTACCTTAATCTAACCTAACTTAACTTCCCAGGTAGCGTTAGGTTAATCATTAGTTGAAATAAGCTGGGAGGGTTAATCTTCAGGTAATCTATCTTAATTAACAATTTTGGTCAGGTGAGGCCTTCCTTACCTTACTCGAGAGCAGGAGGAGGAGGACTTGCTAACGTCTACAGATCATCGTCAACCAAGGCAGATATTGAATACCTTTTGTTTACCATCGTGGCTTAAGAACACATCTTAACACCATAAGACTATTCGCCTCAATACAATAATACAGTAATTGATTATTGTATTCTAATAAAATTACGGTGTATCTTGTGAACCAGATTTATTGTTTGACCTTAGTGAATGAGAAACTGGTTAAGGTGTATTGTGGTAAACATCCTTAAGAGCAGCTCTGTGTGTTCTTACGACCTCAAAGTAACACAAAAGGTAGCCAATATCTACCCTTGATCAGTCACTTTATGTAGATGTCAATTGTGTCATTTTTCTAGACTTAGTGCCCCCTGGAGGAGAAAGTAAATACAATGTTGATATATTTTGGTCACAACACACACTAGTAGATTATTTTTCCTTTTTAACTAAATAATTAACACTATGAAGCTAACTAATTATATAACTCAAAGATGGTAACCAATATGGCGTCGATATTGTTCACATACTCTATGATAAATAGATGTATTGTCTGTTTAATTTTAGGGAAGAATTTAATTTATAAACTTTTGAGAATCTGGATACAGGAGTTTTGTCTTTGCGTGTGTGTGTGTGGTGATGATGATGGATACTTTCCTCTGCAGTGAAAAAAATATCTTGACATTGCAAAGTTTAACAGTAGGCCGAAGGAACGTTTGTAATGAGACTTATTATGTGAAATTGTAACTTGAAATTCTTTGTGAAAAAATATTTCCCTATAAAGTTTGGCAGTAAATGAAGTATTACATCAAGGTGTAACTTGTAGTTACTTGTGGAGTAATTACCTATGTGGACGATACAGCTACTCCAGGGTGTAAGACCTAGAGTAGAAAGTCTTAAGACCTTACCTGAGGTTGAAAGACTCTTTTCGTGGAACGTCTTAGGTATTGAAACTTTAATTACAGTAAATAAAATATAATCTACCTAAACATTCCTTCACCTGGCGACAACTAATGATACAGGTGGTGTAATAGCTCTTTAAAATTCCTCCGTTTGATATAATAATGACCACACATGAACTTATAATGTGCAATATCTTGATAACACATTAGCTGCAACATTACACATAGTCCAGTGTATGTGTAGTGAGGGACATCTACCTAAATGAGTTACAGAATGTGGAGTTGAGGCAAAAAAAAGTTGGGACATGTTTGAGATCATCAGTTGAGCCAAACGTTTATACTCAATATTGTTTTAATGGTATTTAGAGCGACCGAAAAATTTAAACAAAATGGCCGGTTAGGTGACACATACCTTACAAGAAATAAACATGAGAACGAACACACACACACACACACACACACACACACACACACACACACACACACACACACACACACACACACACACACACACCAGTTTTACCCACATTATCACCAGACTATCGGCATACCTGGTCGGTGGACACCTGCCTCCTCCTCCTCCTCACCTTGCTGTACCTGCCCTGCCCCGAGTGTACACATACTAAGATGATTTATAGGTGTGTGTGTATCTGCGTGTATGTTTTCATTTGTGTTTTAAATGTTTTTATGTATGTTTTCATTTGTGTTTTAAATGTTTTTATGTATGTTTTTATGTGTGTATGTTTATGTACGTGCGTGTTTTGAGTGTGTGTCAATTACTTGCTCGTAAACACACCAATAAAATTCCCTTTGAAAGTCTTGCCAATGGTTTTATGACACTAACTGACAATGTTATTTTTTATCAAGAGAATAAAATTGAGTCTTTAATGCTTACTATGTTTGTTTTGTTTTTTTGTCGTTTATGATTTTTTTTTACTGATAATAAGGAAAGAAACATGTGAAGTAAATGAGTGATAATCTTGGGTGTAGAATAACTAGGGAAAAAGATAAGAGAAAGTGTGGACAGGAGAAGGAAAATATGATGAATGAAGAGGAAGAGAGAGAGAGAGAGAGAGAGTAAAACAAAAGACAAACTAACAAAAATAAAATTATCAACAAACTTTCTCAACACAACAACAACAATACTAAACTCTATTTATTCATTAGATATCACAGTAATACACCTGGTTATTACTTACACACACACACACACACACACATCTCTGTATTGCGTTATGGAGAGTGCAGAGGAAAAAAAATATTCTGGACCTGCGCGGCATTCGTCCGGAGGTGCGCTCGATAGTCAATACCATGAGAACGGAGGAGGAAGGAGAATTGAAGGGGGTTGAAGGGAGGGGGGTGGTGTAGGGGGAGTAAAGGGAAGGGGTTGAATTAGTGTCCAATATTGAGGGTTTTTTTTATTATTTTATCTTACATACAGCTACAATGCTTATGGGGTACTTTTTGTTGTGGCCAGCTTAGGATTTTTAGTTGATTTAGTTTATTTAATTTATTTTTATACGACAGATCATACATCCATATTGACTCATGATCCCTTCATTACCTACTTCCCTTAACCCTTAAACACCCCCTTCCTTCCCTCCCATCCTCTCCCCCCCTCTCCCCACCCCTCTCCCCTTCCTTCTTTCCTACCCTCTCCCTTACCCCCCCTCCCCTTCCTTCTTTCATACCCTCTCCTTCCCCCCCTCCTCCTTGCTCCTTCTCCCTACCCTCTCTTCCTGTAACCAGAAATGCGCAGTTTAGAGCCGCCCATAAAAGGTTTAGTCCTGTTGTGGCTGTAGTGTTATGTATTTTGTATTTGTATTTATGCTGTTATTTTGTTTACTGTAGACGGTAATTAGATTGGATAATGCTAGAAGGAGTTATTGATGGTGGTTTAATGGGATTATATCGTAGGTGGATTAATGGTACCTTATGGTAATTAAAATCAGGATCGCCGCCACAATGTAATTAAGGTCAAGCCCACAGCCACAATATAATAACTAAAATCACGCCCACAGCCACAGTATATTAAAAATCACGCCCACAGCCACAGTATATTAAAAATCACGCCCACAGCCACAGTATATCAAAAATCACGCCCACGTCCACAGAATAGTAACTACAATCACGCCCAACAGCTTCCTCAGGTCACCTCAATGCCTCAGTCATTTAAATATTATTATGGGCTGAGTACCTAGTTAATAATAGTCCTTGTTAATAATAGTGTCTTATGTGAACTGCAATTAACTAGTTTACCAACTACTTAAGGTGAGATTATTGATGCTAGTTGGTAATGTTACCTCCCTAGTTTTTGTTTATTTAATTATTTATTTATTTGTTAGGAATTTTATGTAGTCGAAATTAAACTCCATATAAAGCGACATAAATTTATATTAAAAACTACATAAATTGAAGGAAAACTCACCTTTTCTTGTGTTGAGTGTGAGTGAGTGAGTGAGTGATATTAGAGTGTGTTGGTAGAAATCTAAATTTATATTATTTTTGTTTATATTTCCGTGTTTTTATATGAGTTTGGTTTCTTAATTCATATTCAGGTGATTGAGAATAATTCGAGGTGTAACTAAGATTGGTTTACTGTGTAGCTATTGCAGTAGTCTTGGTTTGGGATAATGCCATAGTGGGATAGATTATGGTTAAGGTTCTGTGTCTTCTAGAGATTGTTGGTTAATGTCATGTTTGGTTATTTGAATTGACATAACTGACAGGAGGAGGAGGAGGAGGACCCGGTCTCTTGGGCTTTACCTGAAGGTGTCCTGTAGGAGGTATAGATGGTCCTGTATATCTCACAGACTCTTCACACACCAGCTGGAATATACTGATGCCATCTGTCGCGAGAGTAAAGACATAATCTTACTTGCAGATGGTTATCGACCTTGTTGAGGAAATATACTAAGGTGTGATAATACTGGATGGTTCTGGCTGCGGTGAAATGGTTTTTAGTAACTTAAAAGGCTTTAGTTTTTTTAATATTATATCAAACACCGTCGGTAGAGTTGAGGCATCGCTGTAAATCATCTGCTACAAGTCGAGGCGTCGCCTGACATTTACTTGCAACAAAATGAGGAATTTCTCTACAACGTTTCAACATTTCCACTTATAACTCTTCCTAATCTTGTGATAATGACTTAGAAAGGTGATATATGCCCAAGGGATTTTTTTTATCACAGCAATAAGGACTAATTTATCAGATTTACTGATCAGCTATACTCACTGTCAGGTTACGGGCTATGCTGAGGAGTGAGGGTGTTCAATACCTAGGAGGCGAAGTGGAATCATGTTACTTGTCCTACGAACGTTTTATTTCGATAGATTAATATCCATCTAGAAATGTACTGGTGATGTACAGCTGCATGATCTGATCCTCCATGTGTAGTCCTGATGGTTCGTGTGGCCTGTGTCATGCAGAGGCCAGATATAACTATGTATGGTGGTAGTTTCTTGTGTATAGCTGATCAGTATCTTGTTGTCTATATCTCGGTGGGTCTTTTGTGTGTTTCTCCTCCAGGCTACATGATGACAGCTCTTGGTGTCATATACAGGAAAGGCATAATATTTCATTCTAAAACCTGAAGCTCTTATATTCTTTTCAATGATAGGGAGATATACTTTTGGCCTCTACATCTGTCCATAATACAATACCTGAGAACAGTTCTTACCTCAGGTGTTGTGTCCAAGCGCAGGTAAATCCCTCTACAGGTACTACACTCCGTTCAGCGTTAAGATCATCCAAGACATTAAAATACAAGTGACACGTCAACGTTCCTGTCAGCCTCACCTTGTGTTGATTCTTACTCAGGTGTTTGTTGTCTTCCCCCTTCACCGTCGCTTAGTATAGGTCTGGTATTATCTAATTTGACTAGATCTGTAATCCTATAAGTCAGTTTGTGATGCATATATAATTTTTGAGAAGGTATACTAATATATTATTGATGTGGTAATATATAATGAGCAAAAATAATTCCTTTGAGGTATATAACTTGCAACCATTATGCAACATTTTATAATAAGTGCACACCAATTTTTATTTTTTTAAGATATCATTTCAAGATGTCACAATCAAGTAAAATACACCAAAATATTGACTCTCGAACCTTACCATCATTCCATAACCATTGCAGAGTCATGGGATAGCAACAGTGAGCTTAGGTACCAGAGCCAACACTAATATGGGCCAGTGATAACCTAGATACAAGGTACAAATGTAAACAAAATAATACGATGCTAGGTTCCAATGTCAACACGGAAGCCTACAGGTATATAATTAAACCTTTATGTAGTTATGAAGAAAAAAATTGAGGATACTGAAACTACACAATATTCTAGTCACTTTTACGTCAATATATGTATAATTTCATCTACAACCTTAACTTTTACAATCAATAGACACATGACTTAACATTCAAGACATACTGTAGACATAATCTTCCTCTCGTCAGATTTTAGCCTTTTGTGAATTGTACAGGGTGTGGTAGAGATGTACAGGGTGTGACATGTGTACAGAGTGTGGTCGAACTGTACAGGGTGTGGTAGAGATATACAGGGTGTGGAGGAGGTGTACATGGTGTAGCAGATGTACAGGGCGTGACACGGACCTCTGGGATCTTACATCGCTGGCTTTACCTCACCTACACTGGCTTGACTTCACCTACACTGGCTTGACTTCACCTGCAGTGGCTTGACCTCACCTACAGGAGTGGGAAGGTTATAAGAATTGACAGTCGATAATGATGACTGTGTTGATGTCATGAACTTAACCTAATGCTGGGGTCTGGGGAGAGTTGGTGGTAATCAGGAGGTGTTTGGTGGTAATCAGGAGGTGTTTGGTGGTAATCAGGAGGTGTTTGGTGATAATCAGGAGGTGTTTGGTGGTAATCAGGAGGTGTTTGGTGATAATCAGGAGGTGTTTGGTGGTAATCAGGTGGTATGTGGTAGTTAATCTCTTACTTTGGGATTAACCTCGCACTCCTGGGATTAACCTAACCTAACCAATCGCTGCAACGAAGAGAGAACACAACAACTTTGCAGAAACATGTGACGTATTGCAGACTTCCTGGTATTGCACACACAGTTGATGATTTGCAATAATGAACACAAGTGGATTTTTTTACTTTTTTTTGTAAATATTCTCAATAGTTTTCATGATATATGTTCATGACTTTTGAGTGTTTGAACTGATTGTGTGGCCATGAATAGTTATGAGAGATGAATTAGTGAAAAATTGTATAATAATGTCATGAGATAAATTACACATGTATATAACTGTCATGAAATCTGTCAGTGCATGTATACAACTGTCATGAAATCTGTCAGTGCATGTATATAACTCATGAAATTGTCAGTGCACGTATACAACTGTCATGAAATCTGTCAGTGCATGTATACAACTGTCATGAAATCTGTCAGTGCATGTATACAACTGTCATGAAATCTGTCAGTGCATGAAAACAACTGTCATGCAAACGATTGACAGTCACAGAACGGGCGTCATTACGTAGTACTATACACACATACTACGGTAATTATCAGGCACAATTACCACACATAACCCGGAGATAATTAACACTAATGAGGTATAAGCCTGATCCCCCTATGTGATATTACCGTGTCGTGTCCTGGGTGTAAGTTAGTGGTGTAGAAATGGGTTGTGATGTGGTCTGGGAATTATTGGTATGTGGTGTGGTTGTGGTGTGGTTGTATTGTGTGGTGTGGTGTGAAGTGTGGCGTGTGTGGTGGTGTGGTTGCATTGTGTAGTGTCGTGTGGGTGCAAGCGGATGTATTGTTTGGTGTCCTGGGAATTGTTGGGTGTGGTGTCGTGGGTGTAAGTGAAGAGTGTATGGTGTAATGACAGATATACAAGGTGTGGCAGAGGTGTACAGGGTGTGCCAAAGAGATGTACAGGGTGTTCCAAAGAGGTGTACAGGGTGTGCCAAAGAGATGTACAGGGTATTCCAAAGAGGTGTACAGGGTGTGCCAAAGAGATGTACAGGGTGTGCCACAGGGTGTAAAGAGATGTACAGGGTGTGCCAAAGAGATGTACAGGGTGTGCCAAAGAGATGTACAGGGTGTTCCAAAGAGGTGTACAGAGTGTGCCAAAGAGATGTACAGGGTGTGCCAAAGAGATGTACAGGGTGTGCCAAAGAGATGTACAGGGTGTTCCAAAGAGGTGTACAGGGTGTGCCAAAGAGATGTATTGTGCCAAAGAGATGTACAGGGTGTTCCAAAGAGGTGTACAGGGTGTGCCAAAGAGATGTACAGGGTGTGCCAAAGAGGTGTACAGGGTGTGAAAGAGATGTACAGGGTGTGCCAAAGAGATGTACAGGGTGTTCCAAAGAGGTGTACAGGGTGTGCCAAAGAGATGTACAGGGTGTGCCAAAGAGGTGTACAGGGTGTTCCAAAGAGATGTACAGGGTGTGCCAAAGAGGTGTACAGGGTGTGCCAAAGAGGTGTACAGGGTGTGCCAAAGAGATGTACAGGGTGTGCCAAAGAGATGTACAGGGTGTGCCAAGAGGTGTACAGGGTGTGCCAAAGAAATGTACAGGGTGTGCCAAAGAGATGTACAGGGTGTGCCAAAGAAATGTACAGGGTGTGTGAAAGAGATGTACAGGGTGTGCCAAAGATATCAAAGAGTCGAAAAAGAAATTTCTAATCATAGTAAAAAATAAAAAAAAATAAAAAATTGACACTGTACAAGAATGATTATTTATTCATTTGCCTAAACTTACTGATGTACAATATTAAACATGGTTACAGTGTAGTGAAAAATAAAATGCCTGTCCGACTTTTGCCTCACCCTGTGATTTATCTAGCGTACTGAGAGGCGTATTTCAGTGTTTTTTGGGGGGGTCTACACTGTATTGAAGAAGACATTGTGTGTAACTTAATGCCTTTTTGAACCATCAGTGTATTAATGTATTGCAGGGCTTTGGTGTTCACAGTTATGTTAGTGTTGTTCATGGTGTTCAAGAGTTCAATAGTGTTGTTCATGGTGTTCAAGATTTCAATAGTGTTCTCTGTGATGTTTAAGAGTTCATTAGTGTTGTTCATGGTGTTCAGGGGTTCATTAGTGTTGTTTTTTAGTGTTCTTGATGTTCAGTAGTTCAATACTCCATGGTGTTCAAAGTTAGTGTTCTCTGTGGTGTTCAAGAATTCATTACAGTGTTCTTCAGGTGTCAAATGTGTCGTCACGATGATGAAATTGCCGAAACAAAAGTGAATACAATATTTTTTCAGTTTTTTCTTGTTATTTTTGCCGTAGATGAAATCATTTGGCGAAAGAGTAATTTTTTCCCCAGAGTAAATCACCGTAGTCAAAAAATTAAATAAACATCCTCATATTTATTAATTTTTTTCATAAACATAAATATTTAAAATTTGTGTTACTTATTTACACATTAGGTTTGAAGAAATTAAACCCTATTGATTTAATTGTTCATGACTAGTGTATTAAATAGCTTAGAATACCTAACATTATACAATATAACATCACTAAGATTATTATAGTGTTCGGTGTTATGATGAAATAATTATAGGTCGTTATATAATCTACGTCTTTTGGTGTATCGTATTGACAAGTTTATGTAAAAAAAACACACAGTTGATTTTATTTAATTGGTGTTTGTTTGTGTGCATGTCTGTGCCTTAACTGAGGTCTTCAAACACGTATAGTCTTGAGGAAGTCCATTTACTAGCTGGCAGGGTAAAAAAATAAAATACTTCAGGAAAAATACAGATAATTTTCCCTGAACTGCGAGAGATCATTTTTTCCGTCACTAATATTATGATTTACTTTGCTTTATTTTCCTCTGTGCGTAGGTTTTTATTATATATATTGACACTTAAGACAATCTTCCTTACGTGAAACACTCTATTAACCTCGCTGAGTGTTGCTGGGTCGCTGTAAGATAATGTTACCTGCAATTTACGTGAGACGGTCCCCAGGCCTGAGTCACCAACCCGAGAAGGTATCCGGAAGGTAATGAAAAGGCAGTGTTGGTATTTGTTATTTATTAAGGAAAACACCTGAAGACGCCATAATGAAATTGTCAGATGTTAAGACAGGTAAAATTAGGCCTCCATCCAGGTGCTGCTAGTTGTAAGTTATTACCTGTTGACCTCATTAACAGGTACTTGGGCAGGTAACAACAAAGTGATCTCAGTTTTGATTATTTGTTCAGCAGAAGGAACAGATAATACATAGAACTGTTTTTACTGGTCATGCATGATGAGTGCCATGAGTGCCGCCGCCCTCCTCCGTGTTGTGGCACTGTGGGCGGCCGGCCATGTCGTGACCCGGGACGTCAACAAGATGGCGGCGCCTGACCTCCTGTATCCCTAAATGGTCCTAAATGTTGACCTGACCAACAAAAGGAAGAATTAAACTGTTTAGAGTAACGTCTTGGCCAGTGATCCACTAGTGTGGTCTTGGCCAGTGATCCACCAGTGTGGTCTTGGCCAGTGACCCACCAGTGTGGTCTTGGCCAGTGACCCACCAGTGTGGTCTTGGTCAATGATCCACCAGTGTGGTCTTGGCCAGTGACCCACCAGTGTGGTCTTGGCCAGTGACCCACCAGTGTGGTCTTGGCCAGTGATCCACTAGTGTGGTCTTGGCCAGTGATCCACCAGTGTGGTCTTGGCCAGTGACCCACCAGTGTGGTCTTGGTCAGTGATCCACCAGTGTGGTCTTGGCCAGTGATCCACTAGTGTGGTCTTGGCCAGTGATCCACCAGTGTGGTCTTGGCCAGTGATCCACCAATGTGGTCTTGGTCAGTGATCCACCAGTGTGGTCTTGGCCAGTGATCCACCAGTGCGGTCTTGGTTCATTACATGGATAAGTACATATACTATGAAAGGTTCCTCAAAAATAACAGTAATTACCGTAATGTAGCTGTACGTATTATTGATTACCTTAACGATCATCAACCGCTTGTTAGTAACTGTCACTGTACAAGGTTAACTGCCTGAAGCTATAAACACAACCACACGAAGCTAACGACATAACAACATTGACTAATTACTTCCAATACATCAACACACCTGGTCATCAGATATTACCAGGTGTTGCCTATGTTCCACAATACACCATCTACACCTATGAGTTACCTTATGTTCACCATCTTCTATTTGATGGGTCAATGTAAACAAAATAATCAAGTCTTGTGGACCTAAGACACATATTCTTCAGAAGCTCCAGTACACAGACGCTCTCCAGAGTCAAGTGTAGACAAACAATATTAAGACACTTTCCTTATGGTGCCTGTCCTCGACCACAACAACATCATGACTGCTTAACAACACATTATCTTCAATACTCAGACCAAACTATTCCTTACCAATACTACCAACTACCATGTCTTAGTACGCATGCAGGTAAAGGACGATTTTGTTTTCTTTTAAATTAAATAACTTACTTGAAAATGTTATGTGGTTACTGCCGCTTGGGTCACCTGTGGCTACCCGGACTCAGGTGATCGACCGAAATCGAGGCTAAAGAGACGAAAAAATAATAATTAAATCATAAATAAATACAGAAATGGACAAAATACAACAGATCAAAAGTGAGAAACGATATATGTTTTGTTGTCAATGGTAAAATAAATAATTGAAACCCTGCAACACATTATACTTTCAATATCTTCCCAGGCGGCAGTACCTCCCTGTTTGATAGCTGCCTGCCACCTCCCTCTCCCATTTTGTTTTTTTAATTGAAGGTAAGACATTGGAATGCTAACCTAACCTACCTTACCTAACCTAGCCTAACCTAACCTAACCTACCTAGCCTAACCTAACCTAACCTACCTAACCTAACCTAACCTAACCTACCTAGCCTAACCTAACCTAACCTAACCTACCTAACCGAACCTAACCTAACCTAACCTAACCTAACCTAACCTAGCCTACCTAGCCTAACCTAACCTAACCTAACTAACCTAACTAACCTACCTAACCTAACCTAACCTAACCTAACCTCCTCTGTGACTAATTGAATGACCTTACGTAATATCATGAAGTGTGGAATGAACAAGGAACGATCGAAAGAGTGAATGAAAAATAACAGACCTGCAAATAATATTAAGAATCCCGATAAGAAAATAGAAAAACATGACAACTCGAAAGATAAATCGACCTCTAACTATTTTTATCACTAATGATCAATAATCTTCGTACAATAAACTACCACGACATCAAATCACTGTTTACATGACACAGAAACACACCTTTACCTGTATAACTAGATAGGCATACCCCCTTACTTTCCCATACTAATTCTCATATAAATTTATTCCCATCTCTTCCATAAAACAATCTATTTCTCTATTAAAATTAGATTCAATATTTTCAATACGACAACCACGATGCAAAATAAACCGAGATTCAAATTATTAACACAGGTTTAACACCAGTCAGTGTGTTCAATAATAAATACTGATTAATTTCTTCTGTCACCAAAGTATTGTATCAGCCTCATGAATAAGGTTATTCCTGTGAGATTCCAGACTGTTTGTGTAGCCTGAAATACCATATGAAACCTTGTCAGAAGTATTCATATTTCGGTCTAAGGATTAACACATTATACTGAGGTTAAGTGACAATGACGATAACATTATCTCAGAATCTATAATGAATCACAATAACATCTATGTCTACCATCAATAAGCTTACCATCCACTTAAGATAATCATTTCATTGCACAGGTAAGTTATAATTACTTAGTGATTCTGTTTTGGCAAGAAATACCAATATGGCAACAAGGAAATATAACCCATGGCTATATTATGTAACAATATGTGGCAATAACTGACTTTGTACCTTTTAGATGTGTATAATTTCATATGTATAGTGTTTAAATGAACATCTTTTTATACTAGGAAGACTTGAAGTATCGTATTACACCATAATCACTGGTTGCTGCACCATACTGTGTCACTGTAAGTCACTGTAAGTCACTAGAAGTCACTGTACCTGATATTTCTGAATAAAGGTGTAAATATTACCGATGGATATTGAAACTAATTATAACCCTCGAAAATTATAAGCCTAGTTCAACTGCTTAACACACACACACACACACACACACACATGTATTGATCAGAGGTCAGGAGTGCCGTCGCCGCCCTCCGTGTTGTGGCACTGTGGGCGGCCGGCCATGTCGTGACCCGAGACATCAACAAAATGGCGGTGCTTGACCCCCTGTATCCCCAAATGATCCGAAATAATGACCTGACCAGCAAAAGGAAGAATTAAAATCTCTAAAAGTAACATCTTAGTGTAGCCTTGATCATCACTTCGGTTCAAGATTAAAAAAAAAGTTAATGTATCTAGGAAGGAAAGCCAACAGGTAAATCATTAATGCCACAGGTAGGTAATAATCCTCATGACCATTACCTGTCTGTCTGTCTGTCTGTCTGTCTGCCTGTCTGTGTCTGTCTGTCTTGTCAGTACTGAAACTTTCTAAATCATAACATGGAAAAATTTAGCTTGATTTTCCCCCGTTTAAGTTATCTGGATCAAACCAACGCTTAACAGGGGTGAGAAACTGGGGGTAACCTTGTTCATATTACTGTCTTGATAAACTTTGACTGTCGGTATCATTTTACAGGTGTGTGTGTGTGTGTGTGTGTGTGTGTGTGTGTGTGTGGAAACAGGCCTGGAGTGCTGTGGAAGGTTGGCTTATAGAAATAATATCTACTTGACTCTAGGATCACAACTTAGGCAGACAACATGTGGTAAAGAACAGCTCAGTGTTACAGCCCAAGTTGGGTTATTGCTTCTGGTGATGACTAAGGTTATTGTTGTTACTCCAAGAGATTAATGAGCAGTTGTTTTTACTTCTCTAATTAGTTCCAATCAATATTAAGGCGTGTTGTTTGAGATTAATATAATCTAGGACTCAGTGGTGTCAAAAGAGTGTTCCGCAGTACCCCAGAGTTCCGCAAAGGGTTATCAAGTGTTCCGCTGGACTGCAATTTTTTGTTTACTAACATTAGCCCACCCGGACACAGGTCACCGACCCATATCGGTGTTGGGGGTTGGTGCACCATAAACAAATATAGAAATAGATAAAATATAGCATATCAAGTGTGAGAAACGATATATGTATGTTGTGTTGTCAACGGAAGAGAAACAATTGAAACCCTGCAATTGTGTGTAAATGAGGCAGAAAGTCAGATTAGCAACCTGGGACTTGGTCACAAATTTTTTGATGTCATATGTCAGCAGGGTCTACCATTAGACAACACATTATGCCTCCAATAGCAACGTCCAAATACCAACCTTTTGAATGTTTAGGATTTTTTTTTATTCCTTCTTAAGATCAACTTGGGAACGGATTGCTCATCCAAACACTGCAGTGAATGTTCTTCAAATTTTCATGGCTTCTTGAACGAGAAGGACTTGACATTGGATAACAATAAAATAGGCTATAAAACAATTACGAAATACCGTGTTTCCCCAAGGAGCCAGACCCTCTAACACAGCTGTATAACCCACAATGACTCACAAGCTGTAAATGATCAAAATATTCTAATAAAGGAAGAATTGCAACTCCCTGACATTTCACCAGACCTCACCGTCAAAACAACGTTGATAAGGACTCACTCTTACCTTTTACGACCAAGCTATTACGTCATTACCCACATATTACTTTGATACTGAACCTTTGATATTAACAACCTCTCTGTGAGGCCCGAGTCACCCGCTACATCGCTGCTATAAACAATTAACATACGTTTTGGGACATCACTCGCTCCATCCTCAGAGCAGAACGTAAAGGGACAGAGTTGTTCAGTTACCTGTGAATATTCCTAATAATGAGATAAAGAAGTGAACATTGTTTTGATAACAAACAACAATATCAATAAATACAGAGTCGGGGCAAAAACAAAAGGCTGTTTGATTGTTTAAAAGAACAAGTATAAAATACTACATTTAAGTGTTAAGAAGCATTTTTTTTATTTCCTTGAAGCCACCAGTTAGGATCAGACAAGTTGGCGCCAGCAGCTGCTCCTCACTCCACTTCTCATACAGGAACCTCTTAAATCTAGCCTTGTTAACAGACACACAGAAGACCTCGAGTGTCTGGAGCTCTGTATTGTTCACACACTCGGATGACTTGAGGCTTCGTTTACTGTACCGTCACAACAGACGTGCTGCAACACAACACATTTGTTTCGATTTTCAGGGCATTCACATGGCTGGCCTTTGTAGCAACAGCCCTCACAGACAGTCGTCAACTAATGCTGCACAGATCATTGACAATGAAGTTAACGATATATAATTTCTTCCCCGCTAGCAGCAACCTCCATCACCCAAAGGAGAGCAGCAACTTCATCACTTCCTCCACATCACATATATGGTGGCTGTGGGATGATCTTAGTTTGACTCTATTAGTTCTGATGTATAGCGAGAGAGGACCTGTAGGCCGGGTTACTTCAGATCGATTAAATGATCTTATACTTCTGCCTATATACAAAGATCAGTATAGGGTTAGAGTTCTTGATGTGATATGGTTAATATTAATAATCTCTGGTGCTGCTGTTACTCACCTAACCTTCTCTGCCTCCCTTACCACTCGTGTTTGACCAGACTCATGGTGAGGATTTTTAGAGTTGATGAATAATTGATCTGAGTTCTGCAAAAAAACAACTTTAGTGACAGATTTCGTGTCTCCCTAGTTTTTGCCGGCAGCAGCATTTAGTGGTGTACCATCTAGGCAGTTGTACTCTCTCGCTTAGTACGGTCGTTGTAAGTCAGGAGAGATTCTAGTTACTGAGAACAACCATTGATTATATCACCTGGGAAAAAATACAACTGTGTTTCTCTGTATTTAAGCTGGTAAAATTTTACTTCTTTTCTATGTTATCACCTGAAGAAAAATACGACTATTCTTCTATATTTCAATTGGGAAAAAATAAAGACTTTTTTCAATATATTACCCTGAGAAAATAAGACTTTTCTCTATGAATAAGATGGGGGAAAATAAGACTTCTTTTCTATATATAACTTGAAAAAATACCACCTTTTTGTATATATCAGAGACAAAAACATGACCAAATTTTCTATTTACTTTGAAAAAAAATTCCACACATCAAAACCATTTTTTTCAGTTGCATAAATAAACACGTCCCTGTATGGTTAACATTATGATATAATTAGGGAATAATGTTGAGAAATGACACACGACCACAAGTATACTGTACGTATGCTAGAGTTGTCATACAGTGTCCACAAATATCCAGGAATTATCTGTCAAGATTATTAATTTTAAAATGGGTCAAACAATTTATGGAACCCCTGTAGAATGAGTGCCACCACCGTATAGTTGGTAAACATGTTGGCACTGTGGGCGGCTGGCCATGTCGTGACCCGAGACGTCAACAAGATGGCGGCGCCTAACCTCCTGTATCCCCAAATGGTCCTAAATGTTGACCTGACCAACAAAAGGAAGAATTAAACTTTTTAAAGTAAAGTCTTGACCAACACCTTAGCTCATGATCAGGAAAGTTCACTGTAACTAGGAAGGTTAGCCTCCAGGTACGCAAATTACCTTCTCAAACAAGTAATTACCTTCACTGCCATCAGCCCAGGTGACACAGGTATAAGAAGACAACAATGAAACACTACAACTCGTGATGTCAAGGTACTGGGGAAAATCTTCTCCACTACGTTGCCTTTATAGATAGATAGATAGATAGATAGATAGAAAGATAGATAGATAGATAGATAGATAGATAGACTGACAGAGAGATTACTGTTCACTATAGATCACCAGACAAGAGAGTAACAATGGAGAGAGGATCGAGTTGACATAAACGCAACAAACATCAATCAATCAATCAATCAATCAATCAATCAATCACTGAAGACATTATAAAAACTGGTGAACAGATTATTGGAAACAAAAATGACGAATATGGGTTAAGATCTTATGCTGTAAAGACTAAAGTAACGGTGGTCTCGAAAATGGTTATAAATCCTAAAATAAAATAAAAATATGGCAGGTAACAGAAACAAGTAAAAATTGCGTGTGTTTAAGAAGTAGCATTAACTCTGATGGTAGACGTATAGAAGACATAACAAGAATAGGTCAAGTAAAACCATTTAATAATCTAAAAGACCTAATTAACAGGAACATTAACTTCATCTTGAAAAAAAGTCTGCTGAAAGGCTATATATGACCAGGACTGATGTATGGGTCAGAACAGTGGACACTTTCAGCAGACACCAGGTTGTGGAGGCCTTTGATGTGTGGTGTTATAGGTGAATGTTAAGAATAAGCTACACGGACAGTAAACAAATTAACAAGTACTAAGATCAACAAAAACTTCAAGAGAAATATTTAGTAATAAATCGTAACAAAGTGATTTTTTTTCCTAATTAAGTTTTAGCAGGAGAATTAATATCGCCGTCAAGATGTGAATAACACCTATGTTCCTCCTGTCAAGCTATATGACACCCATGTTCCTCCTGTCAAGCTATATGACACCCATGTTCCTCTGTCAAGCTATATGACACCCATGTTCCTACTGTCAAGCTATATGACACCCATGTTCCTCCTGTCAAGCTATATGACACCCATGTTCCTCCTGTCAAGCTATATGACACCCATGTTCCTCCTGTCAAGCTATGTTCCTCCTGTCAAGCTATATGACACCCATGTTCCTACTGTCAAGCTATATGACACCCATGTTCCTCCTGTCAAGGTATAAGACACCTATGTTCCTCCTGTCAAGCTATATGACACCCATGTTCCTCCTGTCAAGCTATATGACACCCATGTTCCTACTGTCAAGCTATATGACACCATGTTCCTACTGTCAAGCTATATGACACCCATGTTCCTACTGTCAAGCTATATGACACCCATGTTCCTACTGTCAAGCTATATGACACCCATGTTCCTACTGTCAAGCTATATGACACCCATGTTCCTACTGTCAAGCTATATGACACCCATGTTCCTACTGTCAAGCTATATGACACCCATGTTCCTCCTGTCAAGCACCTATGTTCCTCCTGTCAAGCTATATGACACCCATGTTCCTCCTGGCGTTCCTCCTGTCAGCTATACGACACCCATGTTCCTCCTGTCAAACTATATGACACCCATGTTCCTCCTGTCATGTACACGATGTATGTTCCTCCTGTCAAGACACCCATGTTCCTCCTGTCAAGGTATACGACACCTATGTTCCTCCTGTCAAGCTATATGACACCCTGTACCTCCTGTCAAGCAATATGACACCCATGTTCCTACTGTCAAGCTATATGACACCCATGTTCCTCCTGTCAAGGTATACGACACCCATGTTCCTCCTGTCAAGGTATACGACACCTATGTTCCTCCTGTCAAGCTATATGACACCCTGTACCTCCTGTCAAGCTATACGACACCCATGTTCCTCCTGTCAAGCTATACGACACCCATGTTCCTACTGTCAAGCTATATGACACCCATGTTCCTCCTGTCAAGGTATACGACACCCATGTTCCTCCTGTCAAGGTATACGACACCTATGTTCCTCCTGTCAAGCTATATGACACCCTGTACCTCCTGTCAAGCAATATGACACCCACGTTCCAGCTGCCAAGTGATTAATTATGACACCTGTGTACCAGCCTCGACTCTGCCACACCTGCGACACAGAACCACTCGAGGGGATGATATTGGATTTCTCTATGACCATAAGAGTTTGTGGACTATTGTTCGTAATATTACCACATTGTCACGTCTTTTAACTCATCCTTCCACAAAAAATAGCACAGATTTACTAGCCGATTACTTACTAGTAGTACTGTATTTAAGAGGCCTGAGATACAGAAATAGCCAGAGACAATTTACTAGTTATGGGATTTCATACGTGACACACACACACACACACACACACACACACACGAAAACATACATAAAGATGATAGAAAGTAGTAAGTCATGAATAACAATGTAATAATAAGGATGTTATGGTATAATCACACGTTATTACCGGTTATACAGGTGAAAAGTATATTCCTCACAAAATGGCGGCGTGTCGGCCATCTTAAAGACTCCCCAGATGAGATACTGTTATCACAAGACTTATCAGGCCAAGACCGTGTAATTATTAGGAATGTTATGTAGAATCAATACATCTCTTGTTTACCTGGATAATCAAGACGTTTTAGTTCAGGTGTAATTCTAGTTCAGGTGTAATTCTAGTTCAGGTGTAATTCTAGTTCAGGGGTAATTCAAGTTCAGGTGTTATTTTAGTTCAGGTGTAATTCAAGTTCAGGTGTTATTCTAGTTCAGGTGTAATTCAAGTTCAGGTGTTATTTTAGTTCAGGTGTAATTCTAGTTCAGGAGTAATTCTTAGGACTGTCAGTTCCCCAGACAGGACACGACAAGGCGAAACTTACAGAGATGTTGAAGGGGTTAGCAGACGGAAACCCAAATTAATGTTTTCGAGACGTCACGGGTCACCAACACACGAGGACACAACAACACACGAGGACACAACAACACACGAGGACACAACAACACACGAGGACACAACAACAACAAGAGGACACAAAAACAACATACATCACAGCCACACAGGTAAGGAACACAAAATGGCGGACCAGATGTAAACAAAATAGCATCGTGTGGATTCGATTTCTAAAGTACTAATCTCGAGTCGAAATCTAATCATGTTGGTGGCGGAGGAATACCAATGGATTTTTATGAATTAAGTAGTTCCACCACACCTCCTTCCTCCTCCCCACTCCCATGCACAGGACTGCCCTATCAAAACCACCTTCCATAACATAGATTCAGAGATAATTTAAGAACTTGTTTGTACAGGTAATGAATAGTTGCGAGTAATAGGTGCTACTACCGTGTAAACTATCACAACTAGCAGTTTTGGTCAGGGGTTAAAGAGGTGATTTGAGTCTATAATAGCATAGTTTATAGGGCAAAATACCAAGGGATGATTAACTAGAAATTTATTTACTCCTCAATGGAAAATAGTCGAATATATATAACTGAAGTTGAATGATGGTCGCCCTACTACAGGTCACTCACAACCTTATGTTAGGTGAGGTTAGGTGTGGTTTAGGTTAGGTTAGGTTTAGATTAGGTTAGTTGTAGTAAATAGTAAACTCTCAAAGGTCTGGTGTAAGAGTTGTGACCTGTTGTGACCTGTTTTGACCTGTCTAACAATGTCGTCACAACACCAAGATAGTTTTTTTTTCTATTGAGACCAAAACTTTACCAACAGCGGTATATGTTTGGGTACTTTCAAGAGCCAGTACTTGACAACAGTGTGTAAGAGAGAGCCAGTACTTGCCAACGGTGTGTAAGAGCCAGTACTTGCCAACAGTGTGTAAGAGCCAGTACTTGCCAACAATGTGTAACAAAGAGCCAGTACTTGCCAACAGTGTGTAGGAGAGAGCCAGTACTTGCCAACGGTGTGTAAGAGCCAGAACTTGCCAACAGTGTGTAAGAGCCAGTACTTGCCAACAATGTGTAACAAAGAGCCAGTACTTGCCAACAGTGTGTAAAAGCCAGTACTTGCCAACGGTGTGTAAGAGC
>NW_024726213.1:0-6956 GCF_018991925.1 Homarus americanus | reverse complement strand
GTGCAAAGTTTGTGAAAGCCGGCTTATGGACTCCCGCCTTTGTGTCAACCCCGCGTCATCCCTCGAAGAATTTAGCAACTTTGAGCAGTGTCAGTGACAGTGATTTTCTGTGAAGTGTTTAGTGCATTGTGTGTTTCGTGCCATTTATGTGTGACCTTGTTTTAAAGGATTTCCAAGGTATACGGCATGTTCTGGGCATTCGTGGGGAGTAGAGTTCAGCGCACCCTTCTCTAACCGTTTACAGAGGGTGACTGAGCTCCTCCTGTCTCCAACCCCCCCTCACAGCGCCGCCTCCACCCCCCCTCACAGCTGGGGCGAGACGCTTTGCCCACCCGACACACACACACACACATACATGCACTAACACTTGCTGACCGCGCGGCTCCATTATATATATTTTATATATATAACCTACTTATCTGTGTATTTAATGAAATTTTATGTCTGAAATCTTGTTGATACGACGGGCTGACCGGTCAACACTGATTTAAGACACAGTACACAGATGAAGTAGTTATGTCTCGTGCCTTACGTAGCCGTGGACCCAGCGCCTGGATGAGTCAAGCGGATGATAGTCCCGCAGAGATGGATGACCAGGCCGGCCACGACGCTCCAGCCCCCACAACATCGCGCAGCCCTTCACCTCAATATTCAGCGTTATCTCCAGAGATAATTGCCTTAATGAAGTTTATGAGAGATGAGAGACGCGAGGATGAAGCTCACAGACGTTTGGCGGATGAGCACAGAAGGCAAGCAGAGGCAGAACGAGACCACCAACGGAGAGTGGAAGACAGTGCACGGTTTGAAGCCTTGATATCTCGCCTCACTGTTAACCAAGCCCCTGGCTCTAACACTGCCTCGGTACTGACCGGTTCAGATACCTCATCCATGCTTCCTTCACGCCCCCCAGCCCCACCTAAAGCAGCAGCTCAAACACCGCCCATCTTGGAGCCTGATGTGAATTTCCAGACTTTTCGTGAATGGCGGCGGCGGTGGGCTGATTATTCTACAATGGTGGATCTCCAGAGTTTGTCTCAGCCTAAACAACTCATCCAGCTGCGTATGTGCCTGTCCTTGGAAATTCAGCGTGTCTTGGAACATACGTTGCAGGTACCCCCAACCTCTTTGCTGTCTGTAGAGGAGGTACTGGACGTTCTACAACGGCACATCGAAGGACAGCAGAATGAAGCTCTGCGCAGGAGGGAATTGTTTAGCTGCAGACAGATGGAGGGTGAGTCTTTTGACGCTTTTTATGTACGTCTTAAGAGAGCCTCGGAAGAGGTAGATATATGTCTAGGCCACCACCAGCAGTGCGAGGAGACCCAGTTGAAGCAGGTGATACTGATGGGCGTTAAGGACGAGGAACTTGTCCAACGCCTCACCTCCCTCGACTCTTCCTCTTCTCTTCAGGATGTGTTGACGATATGTCGCTCCTATGAGGCTGCCAGGTGTGCCACCTGTGCCATCCGTGCTCCCCCTACAGCTGTACGCGCTGTTTCCCGGTACAAGAAGGACAAGAAGTCTGCTCCTACGCCTTCGCCCACCACGCCCACGCCCGGTTCATTTTGCAACAACTGTGGTAAGCAGCACGGAACACAGGTGTGTCCAGCTGCTCAGTCTACCTGCAACAGTTGTGACCGTAAGGGCCACTGGTCGCTCACAGTGCGGTGCCCAGCTAAGTACGTACAGTGCAATGTGTGCGGTCGTCTGGGCCACTATGACAAGTGTTGCCCTACCCACAAACCCAAGGGACAGCGTCGGCGGAAGCTTCGGCGCCCTTCTACCAGTGAGGGCCGCCCACAGTCGCCAAATCAGAAGCATGACGACCCTGGACAAAGCCCGACCCATATTAGGAGGGTGTACTCCTCGCATCCCAGGACCAAAGTCCCCCAGTACATCAGCGTCATCGTGACCTACGGCGGTGTGTCATCCCGTCTTCAGATGTTGCCCGACACCGGCGCTGATGCTACAGTCATCGGTCCCCAGCATTTACGATGCTTGGGGCTCTCTCCAAGCGATCTAGGACCGCCTCCCGAGGACCTCTGCGTCACGGCAGATGGTTCACAGATGGCCCCAGCCCTGGGTTCACTCTATGCACATATCACCTTTGGCAACAGGTCGTGTCAGGCCTGGATTGACGTGCATAATGGTGTCCCGACTCCCTTGCTGTCCTACAGACATTGTCAAGAGTTGGCCATCATCTCCCAGGACTTCCCCAAACCCATTCTTGAGGTAAGACACGCCAACAGGGTGCACGAAGGGAGCAGCAACTACCTGCTTTTACCCTGGCCAGTGACACCTCTCCGGCGGTGGTTGTCCTGCTGCTTCACCGTCCACATAAAACAGCTCACGACGGTCACGCCTGCTGCCAGGCAGGCCACGGTAAACAGCGTGCAAGACGAGCAATGAACCTGGCGTGACCCCGACATCTCCAATGCTGTGTCAGGTGGCTGTAGCCCCGCACGTAATACAACCCAGCCAGCAGCAGGAACCCTTCATGAGTGACGACAACCCCACCCGCCCCTTTGAGTCTGTGTCGGCCGACTTTTTCTGTGTGTCAGGAAAGTCCTTCCTCGTTATCGTCGACCGTCTCTCTGGTTGGCCGGTTGTCATCAAGTGCGGTAATGACACGACGTCTGCCGCCACCATCAGCAAGTTCCGCCACTACTTCCGTGACGTGGGCGTTCCTGTACGCCTGCAAACCGACGGAGGGCCTCAGTTCACAAGCCGGGACTTTGCTGCGTTCCTTGACCGATGGGGAGTCCGGCATGTGTTGTCATCGCCCCATTACCCGCAGTCCAACGGCCACGCTGAGGCTGCTGTCAAATCCTTGAAGCACCTCATCCTTAAGGTGGCCCCTTCTGGGAACATTGACTGCGAGGCCTTCGACCGGGGTCTTCTTGAACTCCACAACACACCTAACTACACCGGACGCTCCCCTGCCCAGGTTTTGTATGGACGCCCCCTTCGTTCTTGTGTCCCTGCTCACCCTCAATCCTTCTCCAAGGAGTGGCAGGCCAAGACAGAGGATTGTGATCGCTGAGCCGCCGAACGTGTTCAGGACGTCGTCGCCCGCTACAACGACCACGCCCGTTCTCTCCCCAGGTTGAGTGTCGGCACCCAAGTCCGTGTTCAGGACCCGACCTCCCTACGTTGGGACAAAGTAGGCGTAGTCATGGGTCTCGGTAGGTCACGGGACTACCAGGTGCGGTTACCCAGTGGTCGTGTGTGGTGGAGGAACCGCCGCTTTCTCCGCCCTGTAACAATGCCTTCTGCCGACCCCGCCACCAGTGTTGAGTCCCATACCCTTCCCAGTGATGAAGTCCCTCGACGCTCAGAACGGATCCGAAAGAAAAGGTCCGCTCAAGACTTTGCTATGAGCGTATAGGGGGGAGGGAGGTGTATGTATATTATGTATGCTGGATTATGTATTATGTATGTATATTATGTATGTGCTCCATTTATATTTATTCAGCCTAGCTAGCAGCATGTGGCAATGTTATTACCATATCCCACATGCTTAATTAATGTGCCTGGCGATGTATGGAAGCTGCTAATGTATCACTTGCCATACGTCGTCTATAGCAGTTGACCAGGAGCCTAGCTGAGGAGTGCTACCCCCCCCTCTGTGTACATACTCTTATCCAGTAAACCGAACCTACAAAACTATACAGGTGTTTGTGTTCTCTCCTGTATATAGAACTTATTACCCAGAACACCTAACACCAGGTATACCTCTTACACTCCCTGGTTCTCCACTGACACTCCCAGGTACACCGCAGACACTCCCAGGTACACATCTGACTCTCCCAGGTACACCTCTGACTCTCCCAAGTACACCCCTGATACTCTCAGGGACTCCTCTCACACTCCCAGGTACTCCTCTGACACTCCCAGGTACACCTCTGACACTCACAGGTACACATCTGACACTCCCTGATACACCTCTGACACTCCCAGATACTCCTCTCATACTCCTTGGTACACCTCAGACACTCCCGGGTACACCTCAGACATTCCCAGGTACACCTCTGACACTCCCAAGTACACCCCTGACACTCCCAGGGACTCGTCTGACACTCCCAGGTACTCCTCTGGCCTCCCAGGTACCCTCGGCTCCAGGTACAACTCTGATACTCTGCAGGTATGCCTCTGACAGTCCCAGGTGCACTGCTGACCTCCCAGGTACACCGCTGACACTGCCAGGAACACCGCCCCCGACACTCCGCCTTACCCCTCAGACACTTCCAGGTACACCTCAGGCCTCCCAGAGTACACACTTTGCTGCTCCCAGGTACACCTCTGACACTCCCAGGTACACATGAACACTCCCGTTGCACCTCACCACCTCCCAGGTACATCTCACCTCCCAGGTACTCCTCTGACACTCGCTGGTACTTCTCTCCTTCTCTGTGCCTCAGACACTCCCAGGTACACCTCAGACACTCCCAGGTACACCTCAGACACTCCCAGGTTCACCTCAGACACTCCCTGGTACACCTCAGACACTCACAGTTCACCTCTGATACTCCCTGGTTCACCTCTGATACTCCCTGGTACACCTCTGACACTCACAGGTACACCACTGACACTCCCAGGTACTCCTCTGATACTCGCAGGTATACCTCTGACACTCCCAGTTACACCTCCGACACTCCCAGTTACACCCCTGACACTCCCAGGTACACCCCTGACACTCCTAGATACACCTCTGATATTCCCAGGTACACCTCTGACACTCCCAGGTACACCTCCGATACTCCCAGGTACACCTCCGATAGTCCCAGGTACACCTCTGACACTCCCAGGTACTCCTCTGACATTCCCTTGTTCACCTCTGACACTCCCAGGTACACCTCTAACACTCCGTGGTACACCTCTGACACTTCCAGGTACACATCCGACACTCCTGCACACCTGACACTGCAGATACACCTCCGATACTTCCAGGTACACCCCTGACACTTCCAGGTACATCTCTGACACTCCCAGGTACACCTCAGACACTGCCAGGTACACCTCAGACACTCCCAGGTACAGCTCAGACACTCCCAGGTACACCTCAGACACTCCCAGGTGCACCTGTGAATCTCCCAAGTGCACCTCTGACACTCCCAGGCACACCTCTGACACTCCAAGGTACACCTCTGACACTCCAAGGTACACCGCGGACACTCCCATGTACACCGCTGACACTGCCAGATACACCTCTGACACTCCATGTACACCAAAGACACTCCCAGGTAAACCTCAGACACTCCCAGGTACACCTCAGACACTGCCAGGTAAACCTCTGACATTCCCAGGTACACCTCTGACACTCCCAGGAACACCTCTACACTCCCTGGTTCTCCCTGACACCCCAGGCACACCTCAGACACTCCCCAGGCACATCTCAGACACTCCCCAGGTACACCTCAGACACTCCCAGGTAAACCTCTGACATTCCCAGGTACACCTCTCACACTCCCAGGTACACCTCTTACACTCCCTGGTTCTCCCCTGACACTCCCAGGTACCCCTCTGACACGCCAAGGTACACCTCTGACACTACCAGGTACACCTCTGACACTCGCAGGTACTACTCTGACACTCCCAGGTACACCTCAGACACTCCCAGGTACACCTCAGTCACTCCCATGTACACCTCAGTCACTCCCAGGTACATCTCTGACACTCCCAGGTACACCTCTGACACTCCCAGGTAAACCTCTGACATTCCCAGGTACACCCGTGACACTCCCAGGTACTCCTCTGACACTGCCAGGTACACCTCATACACTGCCAGGTATACCTCAGACACTACCAGGTGGACCTGTGACACACCCAAGTGCACCTCTGACACTCCCAGGCACACCTCTGACACTCCAAGGTACACCTCTGACACTCCAAGGTACACCGCGGACACTCCCAGGTACACCGCTGACACTGCCAGATACACCTCTGACACTCCAGGTACACCTCAGACACTTCCAGGTACACTTCAGACACTCCCAGGTACACCTCAGACACTCCCAGGTACAACTCTGACACTCACAGATACACCGCTGTCACTACCAGGTACACCCCTGACACTCCCAGTTACACCCCTGACACTCCCAGGTACACCTCTGACAATCCCAGGTACATCTGAGGCACTCCTAGGTACACCTCTGACACTCCCAGGTACACCAATGACACTCCCAGGTACACCAATAACACTCCCAGGTACACCTCTGACACTTCCAGGTACACCTCTGACACTCCCAGGTACACCTCTGACACTCCCAGGTACACCTCTGACACCGTCAGGAACACCTCTGACTCTCCCAGGTACACCTCTGACACTCCCAGGTGCACCTCTGACACTCTCAGGTACATCTCTGATACTCCCAGGTACACCTCTGACACTTCCAGATACACCTCTGACACTTCCAGGTACACCAATGACACTACCAGTTACACCTCTGACACTCCCAGGTACACCTCCGATACTCCCAGGAACACCTCCGATACTCCCAGGTACACATCAGACACTCCCTGGTTCTCCTCTGACACTCCCTGGTTCACCTCTAACACTCCGTGGTACACCTCTGACACCCCAAGGAGCACCTCTTACACTCCCAGGTACACCTCCGACACTCCAAGGTACACGTCTGACACTCCCAGGTACACCTCTGACACTCCTAGGTACTCCTCTGACACTCCCTGGTACACCTCTGACACTCCCAGGTACACCTCTTACACTCCCTGGTTCTCCCCTGACACTCCCAGGTACACCTCAGACACTCCAAGGTACACCTCAGACACTCCCAGTTACATCTCTGACACTCCCAGGCACACCTCTGACACTCCCAGGTAAACCTCTGACATTCCCAGGTACACCCCTCACACTCCCAGGTACTCCTCTGACACTCACAGGTACTCCTCTGACACTCCCAGGTACACCTCTGACACTCCCAGGTACACCTCTGACA
>NW_024726212.1:0-17569 GCF_018991925.1 Homarus americanus | reverse complement strand
TATTTTATCCCTTTAACTCTCAAAGGAAAATTAAATAGATTAGTTGTTTTATAAGATAATTATTTAATTTTAATTCATCGGTTTATACTTTCATGATGTTACGTAAGTCTATAAATTCACTTAATTATTTTAATGGCAGGATAATAAAAAGATACCTGCTGTAATTACTGTGTTGGAAACTACAATTAGACAACCAAAACAGCATCATCGGCCATTACAGAGCGTTATTTTGTATAATGTAAGCACTTAAGTCAGTGGCCTAAAGCCTCAGGGCTGCCGTGTGAGGTGGTTCAGTCACGATACAAACATTACCAACATGTTTATCTTCACCAGGTGGGCTTAACATGACCAGGTGATGCCTTACTAACTCTTGGATTATTATTGTTGTTTAGTGAATTTGTATGAAGCTGCAAGATCATCTTACACCTCTTGGAGAAAATTGGGTAAAAAAAAATTTTCATCCCAATTTCCCCAATTGGTAGATATTTATATTTTTTTGTATTTTGGTATTCTTTAACCTACCTTACCTGACCTCACCTGACCTAACCTGAAAATAATCCTAGTGATAATGGCAAAAAAATGCCAAATACCTATTGGAATAAAAACGAATATTAACCGATATTTTTGTATTATGGAGAAAACAAAATCTTCAAAAAAGTACAAAAAGTTAAAAACATAAATCAATATTTATAACAACTCCTCCAGGTATCTTTTGTTAGTTTCACCTTCAGTGTCCTCATGACTGTCCTTGTCATTTTACTATTGTTTGTCTTCCCGTATCTTGGATGTTCTCTATGTCACAGTTTGTGTTTGTTCTTTATTGTACTTCGTCACTGTCCATGTTTTACTGCATTATATTTCTTTGTTGTGATAAAATAGTTCCAAGACCTTCAGTTATAAACAATAATCATATGAAAGTCTTTGACAACAACTGAAATTATTCCTTATTTTCGTTACTTAGATCCATTGAATTCTTGTGTCCGTGTCCGTGACAATGATAATGAAAGGACTTATATTGAGTAGTCTCTCAGGTTTTCATTCGACTGTAAACATACAGTAAACATACAAAGCTGTAGTGAGACTGCTGGAGTTATGCTGCATCATATTAATGCAGCATGCAGCATAATGCGACCTCCTCTCCCTCCCTCCCCGACATGACAGCATAATGCAGCTACCTCTACCTCCCTCCCCAGCATGACAACATAATGCAACTCCCTCTCCCTCTCTCCCCAGCATGACAGGATAATGCAGCTCCCTCTCACTCCCTACCCAGCATGACAACATTATGCAGCTCCCTCTCCCTCCCTCCCTAGCATGTCAACATAATGCAGCTCCCTCTCCCTCCCTCCCCAGCATGACAGCATAATGCAGCTCCCTCTCCCTCCCTTCCCAGCAGGCATAGGAGCATAATGCAGCTCCTCTCCTCCTCCCTCCCCAGTGCATGACAGCATAATGCAGCTCCCTCCCTCCCTCCCCCAGCATGCACAGCATAATGCAGCCCCCTCCATCCCTCCCCAGCACATGACAGCAGCATAATGCAGCTCCTCTCCCTCTCCCCCAGCATGACAGCATAATGCAGCTCCCTCTCCCGTCATCCCCAGCTTGACAGCATAATGCAGCTCCCTCTCCCTCCCTTCCCAGCATGACAGCATAATGCAGCTCCCTCTCCCTCCCTCCCTCCCCAGCATGACAGCATAATGTAGCTCCCTCTCCCTCCTCCTCCCCATAGCATGAGACAAAGACAATGCAGCTCCCTCTCCTCCATCCCCAGCATGACAGCATACAATGTAAAGCCCCTCTCCATCCCTCCCCAGCATGACAGCACACGCAGCCCTCCCTCTCTCTTCAGCATGACAGCATAATGCAGCTCCCTCTCCATCCCTCCCCAGCATGACAGCATAATGCAGCTCCCTCTCCCTCTCTCCCCAGCATGACAGCATAATGCAGCTCCCTCTCCCTCCCTTCCCAGCATGACAGCATAATGCAGCTCCCTCTCCCTCCCTCCCTCCGCAGCATGACAGCATAATGCAGCTCCCTCTCCCTCCCTCCCCAGCATGACAGCATAATGCAGCTCCCTCTCCATCCCTCCTCAGCATGACAGCATAATGCAGCTCCCTCTCCCTCTCTCCCCAGCATGAGAGCATAATGCAGCTCCCTCTCCCTCCATCCCCAGCTTGACAGCATAATGCAGTTCCCTCTCCCTCCTTCCCGAGTATGACAGCATAATGCAGCTTCCTCTCCCTCCCTTCCCAGCATGACATCATAATGCAGCTCCCTCTCCCTCCCTCCCCAGCATGACAGCATAATGCAGCTCCCTCTCCCTCCCTCCCCAGCATGACAACATTATGCAACTCGCTCTCCCTCCCTCCCCAGCATGACAGCATAATGCAGTTCCCTCTCCCTCCCTCCCCAGCATGACAGCATAATGCAGCTCCCTCTCCCTCTCTCCCCAGCATGACAGCATAATGCAGCTCCCTCTCCCTCCTCCCTCCCCCAGCATGACAGCAGCACGTAGCTCCCTCCTCCCTCCCTCCCCAGCATGACAGAGACGTAGAAGCCCTCCTCCCTCCCTCCCTCCCAGCATGACAACATTATGCAGCTCCCTCTCCCTCCCTCCCCAGCATGACAGCATAATGCAGCTCCCTCTCCCTCCCTCCCCTGCATGACAGCATAATGCAGCTCCCTCTCCCTCCCTCCCCAGCATGACAGCACCCTGAAGTTCCTTAATGAGTTGGCCTCCAGACTTATTGAAACTACCAGAGACTCCAGGGCATCGATCTACTATTTACAAGACAACCAATTGGGAGATGATGGTAAGGGAAGGCGAAAGACATCAGGTAGATTTTTACAGAACTTAATTTGGTTGGGACACAAAGACAGGCTGGAAGGGTGAGGTATGAGGATCTGGTAGGGTGGAATATGAGGGACTGGAATGGTAGGGTATGAGGGATTAACAGGGTAGGGCATGAGGGACTAACAGGGTAGGGTATGAGGAACTAGAAGGGTAGGGTATGAGGACTGGCAGGGTGGGGCATAAGAGACTAACAAAACTGGGTAGAAGGGTGTGATAATCTCCTCTTCTACACTAATCACGCCACACATTCTCCCTAAGTCATCAAAAAATATACATTTGTCATGGTGTTCAAAAATTCCTCTTTTACCAACACAAGCTCTCGTTCTTGTAGCCATTGTGATTTAGGCTGAGGGGATAGAGAGATATAGTGAAAGAAGTAGGAACAGATAAAGAGAATGACAGACATAGATATGAGGATATAATAATTGTGGAAGGGGAAGGAAGGAGGAGGTGGAGATAGTGGTAGAGGAAGCAGGGAAGGAGGGTAGGGGAGAGAGAGTGATGATATATTAAGGTTAATAGAGACAAGGGGGGATAGGATAGGTAAAGAGGATACGACAGGGCAGATTTAATCTAATTTCATGGGTAAGAGTTGGCAGGAAACCTAGTGAGTGAGTGAGTGGGACAGCCATTGATCGTGATCACGCCCCAGTCCACAAGATCGTACACACAAGATAGTCAAAGGAACAGAGGGAACATATTCGGCTTGTTGTCGAACACTTGAATCAAAGGAGCAATAAGTTATTACTGAGTCACTGCACGTTGACTATTATAGTAAGCCTCCATATCTACAGAACCTCGACCATATTAGTTGGTAAAATTGTCTTCGTTTTCTTTGGTGAGTGATCGTGTATTTCCAGATGTAATAACTGAAATGTGTTCAGTGTCTCCAGCAGGACCCGGCTGTACTCTCTTATTGCTGGGATTTCTATCAATCTGCCTACACGAATATCAATAAGACCCGTTTCAACTTCTCTACAAACTTTAAGAGCGTTCGGTCGAGGAGTTCAGGTACGAAAAAAGTATGTTAAGTGAGAATAAATTAACACGAGGCCAGTCAGTGTGTCAAAACACGGTCGGGCCCACATCAACTGGCAATATAATCACATAAGGCGGATCATGACGATAACACATTTGTGCTTATTGTTTCATCAAAGTACTTAGGCAACATGTTAAATCTATTGTTTTTGTGAAAGTAAAAGGAGAAGCTGTACAGGTTGATCCACAGTTCCTGTTTCAACATCTAACAAAAGCATCAGGGAGAGTGTAAGGCAGGTGAGTAGTGTAACCACCCACTGTACTCTCAAGGGTCTGGCCTAAGAAACACCTTATGGACTATGAGCTGTACACTGCTGCATCACATTAACCACTAGGAGTTGTAAACAAACACTCCAAAAGTGCCTTTATGGAGGAGACCGATGAATTTCAAAGTGAACACTGTGACTCCTGTTGTCTCGGTAGGGTCGTCAAAATCCTTTGTCTGTTGTGTCATATCGTCTAACACAAAATCGTAAACATACTTTTTGGAGCGTATCTACATCTTACAGCATGATGACACTAAATGGCCGCCTTAAAATGTTATTCTCAAAGACTTAATTATCCAATGAAAAAATTCACCCACTAAAATTTAAGATCACGTTGAAGATAAACTCATTAAAGTTTTATACTGTACTATAATGGAAATTAAAGTTCACTCACTCGCACTCTTGGGCAGAAATTATAATTTAAGTTCTCATTTTAGAATAGTCTTGGCTGTTTTTAGGTCCTGCTATGGTTACTGTCTGAGTCATAATCAACCTCACTTGGCATCTTCTATTTCATTTTGGCGCATTTCATGTTGGTGTATTTCATGTTGGTGTATTTCATGTTGGTGTATTTCATGTTGGTGATCACCTGCCACCCACCAGAGACTTGGGAAGGTTAGAAATAGTGTCATCTCTGTGTTTTATGACGTCTTCGAGGTTTATATCTTCACCTCACCTCCTGAACCACATCCTCAAGACGGACCATTTCTTACCCCTGGTCGTCTTCTTAGCTAATCAGGCTTATTTAATTCTTCTCTCAAAGCGCTGCGCCCCCTGGCGAGAAACTCTCCCTCATTTCTTGTAACTTTTAGAGAAGGAAAGTTTATTCTCAACTGGTTGTACAGATGAAGCGTCACAACTTCTCGATATCTTTGCTTTGTGATTATAATACCAACGTGTCTGAGTCGTGTATTTGTTTATAAACTTAATGGAATAATATTTACCTAAGTTTAAGAGGCACTAAAGACATTATAAGGGCTGGATATTTCAAATTATCTGCATCTCTTGAATCACTTGAATCAGGAGTGAGAAAATGAAATTAAAACAAAAAAGAATTGTAAGTGAATGAAATATCGAAATCCTTGAAAAAACTAAATTTCTTAAAACAGTAATGGACTAAGACAGCAGTGGAAGGTAAGGAGATTGGTGGAAAAGAAAGGAGAAGACCGAAGGAGGAAGGTAAAAGGAGGGAAGATGGAGGGGTAAAATAAAGGGGAAAGGAAGATGAAGGGGGAAGAAATGAATGGGGGAGATGGAAGGGAGGAAGAAGGGAGGGAAGATGAAGGGGTAAGATGGAAGAGAAAGACGATGGGGAGAAGAAGATGAAGGAGAAGATGAAAGGTGGAAGATGAAAGGCAGGAAGCGACAGTGCAAAATAGATCGGCAAGAGACACAGTTGTACCAGAGGTGGTAAAAATATACACCAGGAAGGAATCAGGTGTGGCAATGTAATACACTCTCTCTCTCTCTCTCTCTCTCTGTCTCCATATTATGTTGCTGAGATTTCTCTCTCTTTTTCTAAAAATACAAAACTCAACTCAATAAAGGCAACACATGTACTGTACTATGACTGCCAGTGTATTATAGCATCAACATTATTATATAAGAGTATATATTATACTTAAGCCCCCCCCCCAGGTATCGCCGGGATGGTTAATCTTCAGGTGGGATACGCTGGGCGGCGAGGGGAGTGACAATCTACCTGTGTCATTAAGGTCTCTGTTACCTTTTCCTGGGGCGACACTTCAGGTGAGTTATTATATAAAAAAGAGACTCACTTTATACAATACATGAAAAAATAACACCACCATTTAACTTACATAAATTAACACACAATACAGTACTGAATGCCTAACTAGCTTAGCTCCCCCCACCCCAGCCTCCCTTGAGCGAGCAGGAGCGTGCTGTGTATGGCCACCACCCCAACCAATCACCTCGACTCAGCCAGGTGGACAGCCCACCTGCTATTACTCCCTACTACTTTACTTCCCGTTTCTATTCTTTCCTTCTCTCTTTCCTCTCCTCTCTCATGGCAAAGTCATTTCCCACTTTACTTCATCATCGTTACTCAGTAAGACAGCAGTAGACCATGACGCTTAACACTGTACCTGCCTGACTCTGGTGTTACCTGTACTGTGTTAATTGGCTTGAAGAACATACAACTTTAAAACGTGATATGAATTGTTAATTTTCATAGGAAGATGAACTAGACAAAAAACGACCTTTATAACTAAATGTCAGACCAAATACTGTCAAGAGGTGTGAACAGCTTCCATATGGAGAGGAGAGGATCTTTAATTGAAGTCTAATGTGTCACTTCACGCAATAACTCTGTGGGGTGGACACATCGACAACACAAGAGTGACCGACATATAAACACTTCCGAGACAACGATAACTAATGACTTTTTTTGTTTGTCCTTTCAGAACAAAGTTCACTCCTGGGATTATCTCTCATAAACGAAGATTAACCAAGCACAAGCACCACACACCTGTATAGGTCTTCGGTATCGTCAACCATCAACTGTCTATATGCTAATAGTCCAGACAAAACCTTGCTTTTACTTTAACCCGGAAATAAACATCGACAGGTTTATTATAAATAATTATGACGACAGTAAGTTTTCAAGGTTCAAGTGTCCTTATTTCCTGCCAATGGTTCCAGGAAAACCTTAAAACTTACAATTAATAAATAATTAAAGATTTTTGTTTCTTGTATCTATATATATAAAACAAAGAAGTATGTATTTTTGTTTGTGTGTTTGTGTGTCCGCACGAGAATCTCGGAAACTACTATACCGATCTGTAGTGATGGTGGATGGTGTTATATGTAGTGATGATGGATGGTGTTATATGTACTGATGATGGATGTTATATGTAGTGATGATGGATGGTGTTATATGTAGTGATGGTGGATGGTGTTATATGTAGTGATGGTGGATGGTGTTATATGTTGTGATGATGGTAAGAGGCGAGATGATGGATGATGTTATGGTGATGATGGGTAAAATATATGTAGTGATGATTGGTGGTGTTATATGTACTGATGATGGATGTTATATGTAGTGATGATGGATGGTGTTATATGTAGTGATGATGGATGATGTTATATGTAGTGATGATGGATGGTGTTATATGTAGTGATGATGGATGGTGTTATATGTAGTGATGATGGGCGGTGTTATATGTAGTGATGATCTATCTTCTATCGATATAACACAAAGAAGTATGTCTGTTTGTGTGTGTGTGTGTGTGTTTGCTTGTGTGTCCGCACGAGAATCTCGAAAACTACTCTACCGATCTGTAGTGATGATGGATGATGTTATATGTAGTGATGATAGATGGTGTTATATGTAGTGATGATGGATGGTGTTATATGTAGTGATGATGGATGATGTTATATGTGTTATAAGTGTTTAAATAACATGGTAGATATTACTGAGCTTTCATCAGGGTTGGTGCCTCCCTCCAGGTTCCCAGAGGTACAACTATTGGAGACATTTTCTTATTCGATGGCAGCAGTTGAGTTAGATTCATTGGTTGGGAGGTACAGACAGAGTGTAAGTAGCTGTGGAAGTTTCGCGCTCCCTGATGTCGCCCAAATTGTCATAATTGAAGGTAACTGACTTGGCAACGGTAGTGCGTACGTTGGTCTTCTTAAGAATAGAGGCGGGTTGTTGGTCGGCAACATTGGATAGAACAATGAACTCAGCAGCTTGGCGGTCAAGGTTGTTCAAGGTACCATGGGCACTGTAGTAGTTAACTTCCAGTTTGTTAGTTGATTTTCGGCTGCGGCCAATGCTGTCACCATCCAATCGTCCAACAGCCTTATCACAGGAGGCTTCGTCAAAGTATCGGATGTATGCGAAGCCATAGTGTTCATTTTTGTTGTCTTTTGCGGGCATCACAAATAGGTCGATCTGTCCATATTCCTCAAACAATGGTCGAATCTGCTTAGGGGCCACACCAGGGTAGATGTTTGTTGCAACCACCACAAAGCTGGTGTCGAAGTCTACAACGAAATCCTTGCAAGCCTTCACCTCCACCTCAGACACCTTCGATACAGTGTGTCGGAACACCATTGTGATGTACTGACACTAACAGCTCTCTCACTGAGGTCAAATCAAATTTGACCATGCAGAAAGAATTACGGTTTAATAAGGTTGGAATTTAAAGAAATTGACAACAAAATGAAGCTCTGTTTATCACTATAGTGTTGAGGACTGGTGTTTGTAGAGATGATGGATGGTGTTATAATATGTAGTGATGATGGATGGTGTTATATGTAGTGATGAAGGATGGCGTTATATGTAGTAATGATGGATGGTGTTATATATAGTGATGATGCTGATGATATATGTAGTGATGATGGTTGGTGTTATATGTAGTGATGCTGGATGGTGTTATATGTAGTGATGATGGATAGAGTTATATGTAGTGATGATGGATGATGTAATATGTAGTGATGATGGGTGGTGTTATATGTAGTGATGTTGGATGGTGTTATATGTAGTGATGATGGATGATATTATATGTAGTGATGATAGGATGGTTCTATATGTAGTGATGGATGGTGTTATATGTAGTGATGATGGATGATGTTATATGTAGTGATGATAGGATGGTTTTATATGTAGTGATGATGGATAGAGTTATATGTAGTGATGATGGATGATGTTATATGTAGTGATGATGGGTGGTGTTATATGTAGTGATGTTGGATGGTGTTATATGTAGTGATGATGGATGATGTTATATGTAGTGATGATAGAATGGTTTTTTATGTAGTGATGATGGATAGAGTTATATGTAGTGATGGATGATGTAATATGTAGTGATGATGGGTGGTGTTATATGTAGTGATGTTGGATGGTGTTATATGTAGTGATGATGGATGATATTATATGTAGTGATGATAGGATGGTTCTATATGTAGTGATGGATGGTTTTATATGTAGTGATGATGCATGATGTTATATGTAGTGATGATAGGATGGTTTTATATGTAGTGATGATGGATGGTGTTATATGTAGTGATGATGCATGATGTTATATGTAGTGATGATGGTTGGTGTTATATGTAGTGATGCTGGATGGTGTTATATGTAGTGATGATGGATAGAGTTATATGTAGTGATGGATGATGTAATATGTAGTGATGATGGGTGGTGTTATATGTAGTGATGTTGGATGGTGTTATATGTAGTGATGATGGATGATATTATATGTAGTGATGATAGGTTGGTTTATATGTAGTGTTGATGGATGGTGTTATATGTACTGATGATGCATGATGTTATATGTAGTGATGATGGGTGGTGTTATATGTAGTGATGCTGGATGGTGTCATATGTAGTGATGATGGATGGAGTTATATGTAGTGATGATGGATGATATTATATGTAGTGATGATGTTTGGTGTTATATGTAGTGATGTTGGATGGTGTTATATGTCGTGATGGATGGTTCTATATGTAGTGATGGTGGATGGTGTTATATGTAGTGATGATGGATCGTGTTATATGTAGTGATGATGGATAGTGTTATATGTAGTGATGATGATGATGGATGGTGTTATAAGTAGTGATGATGGATGTTGTTATATGTAGTGATGAAGGATGGTGTTAGTGAAGATTGTGAAGTGAGATGTAGTGAAGATTGTGAAGTGAGATGTAGTGAAGATTGTGAAGTGAGATTTAGTGAAGATTGTGAAGTGAGATGTAGTGAAGATTGTGAAGTGAGATGTAGTGAAGATTGTGAAGTAAGATTATAAAGTAAACTGTAGTAATTGAGGTTAAACGAACGCGGGTTATTCTGTAGTGTATCCTTGTCTTGTTAACGTGGAACCAACATGGCGGTGGTTCTCAATATAGATACGTTATTTTGCCGGGAATTTCTGTCAAAACGAAATATGAATCAACCATATTTAGCCTAAATTAACCTAGCGGCTTTATTATATATTCTAAGGTGTTAAGTTGGATAGATCAGATCAGGTTAGGTAAAGTCAGTTTGGGTTAGGTTAGGTTAGTTTTGTTAATTTTGCCAGTTAGAGGCTAGTTTATTGTGCCCCCCATACTCATCCTGTGAGCGGTAGTGCAAAGAGATTACAAAGTGGTGTTAGATGAGGTAGGTGGTTAAGTTAAGTTTCAATAGGTTAGGTTAGATTACGTCAGGTTGGATTAAGTTAAGTTAGGTTAGGTAGGTAATATGTAGATAGGTTACGGTCGGTAGGTGGGAAAGTTAGGTTTGATTAGGTTAGCTTATGTCAGACGGGGAGGTTAGGTTCGATTATGTCAGGTTAGGTTCGATTATGTCAGGTTAGGTTAGATTACGTCAGGTTAGGTTAGATTATATCAGGTTAGGTGAGATTATGTCAGGTTAGGTTAGATTATGTCAGGTTAGGTTAGATTATGTCAGGTTAGGTTAGATTATGTCAGGTTAGGTTAGATTACGTCAGGTTAGGTTAGATTACGTCTGGTTAGGTTAGATTATGTCAGGTTAGGTTAGATTATATCAGGTTAGGTTAGATAATGTCAGGTTAGGTTAGATTATGTCAGGTTTGGTTAGATTATGTCAGGTTAGGTAAGTAGGTGGAGGTGGGTAAAAAAGGTTAGGTTAGGTTGGCAGGTTTTAGTGTAGGAGCTTAAGTAATCCCGTAAAAATTTCATGTTAATTTTTGACACCATACATCGTAATAATCCTTTTAAACTATGTTAAGGAACTGTGGTGTAATTTTTTCTGAACGGTTTATTATAAGTTTTATGCCATTAAAGAAGTTTTATCAAAGAGCGGCGTAATGAACCACAGACGTATTACCATTAACTCCTAAGTAACTTAAAACATGACTAATAACCTATGAACATGAAGTATTATATCATTACAATTTAACGTAATATATTATGAATGCTGTTATAATATCTTAAGTGTGTTACAAACATGGCTGCTCATATATGCCAGCCTGTCTCTGGCAAAGAAGAGATTGCAGTAAGTAAAATTAATTGCTAAAGACAAATACTGGAAATTAAACATATACTTATTACCATTATCTGAAAAGCTTAGAACCACCGTTTTATATTTATTAAAAGTTTGTAGTGTTATACATCATGTGTATACAAGTCACAAGTTATTATTTACGACATTGCTTCAGTCCTCGTCATCAGAGTCTTCTGTGTACAACAGATTCCTTCACCTTGTTTAGGCATTTCTCATCATCTGCTTGACAGTTACACATCTCGGTGCATGTCATGCTATTCTTTCTGATTCTTTCTGTATGAACATGACAATGATCCACATTTCCTGACGCCACATCCACATTTAACAAGTTCTGTGATTGCTTCTGGAGCTGGTGGTTGGTCTGATATTACTAGTATGAAACAGTCATTGTCAATCTTCCAGCCATGCTCTAATTGTGAAAGCATTTCACTGTCTGCATCACAAGACCACAGAAGAGCTTGATACCTTCCTCTCAATATATGATACTTTAGAGTTGCTGCAGTCGCTGGTAGTTCTCCAGCTTCTGCCTGCGTTATCTTGAAGAGATGCCATCTAAGTTTTGACAGTTTAGTGAAAGTCATTCGTGGACAGTTAGAGCTTAAATACAAATTCCTCTAGACCAATATACTGTACATGTCTGCTGGAGGGCATTTGGTCTACTCAGCATCTTGAATGCATCTAGGACTTTTGTGTTAGATTTCATCAAAGTGCTCCAACATGCTTTCTTTCCTTTGCCAACAAATTTTCCAATGCAGTCAGATCCTGTGAAGGCATGGAAACCTGTAAGGCTCTCTGCCCAATGTGTCGTCGCTCACCAGTTCCTGTTATCATACTTGTATTTTCTCCAAGTTGAGGCTGCTTTAATATGCCAAACACATCAGTGTCTGGTGACTTGATATGTACAGTGCTGCCCTTCTGTGATGCATATACTGTATGTCCTGCTTAAGTTCTATAACTTGTGATAGCAATTTGATGGTTGAAGTCTTATTTGCTGCTTTCCACGACAGTAGATTAACCTTGGACAGCTTTTCCCAGATGCTCAATGGACCAACAATACGTTCCTTGACAAAATTTTCATAATTTTGTCTTCCAACTTCATATGCACATAGATTGTCATATTTGGCATTTTCTGGCATTACAGCTCCAGTTACCAAGTTTATAAGAGCATCAGTTTCCTGGGATTACAGTCACCAATAACATTGTGTAGCTTCTGTACATCAGCATATTGACAGCTGACAATAGCTGTAGAGAGCTCATGGTGTTCTGTTCTTTTGTAATCTTTATGAGTTTGATATTTTATGTAATGAACTTAATTTGAAAACCCAAATGGTAGTATATGATCTTTTATCACCTTAGACACTCTGTGCGTCATGCCTCTCAAGTGATTTTTTTCCTCTCTTACTTCTCTGGACAAATACGACCTTTATCCCATCAGAAAAAATATCACCATATATTTTCTTAATCTACAGGTGCCAAGGTTTAAAATGACGGATGGTGTTAAAAATTAACCTGAAATTTTTACGTGACCACATATTGTCTTGTTGGGTTTCTGAGAGAACTTCACGGCTAAATAGCGCCTCTGTATTGATAGCCGGTACATGTCGTAATATCCACCGCTCATAGTTAAATCTTTATGTCCGTTTATTTTGTCCTAATTTAAGTATCAAAGAGTGTTTTCATTTTTAAGTATCTTAAGTATCTTTTTTCCCCACTCCTAAGTATCTAAGTATGATTTATTTTCATTTATAAGTAACTAACCATATTTTTGTTTTCATTATAAAATGTGATTGATATAGACAACAGAAGTAAATATCAGCTGGAGGTCGTAAACGAAGCTGATGTGAAGTATTTTGACTCGCTGTTCCCACGAACTAATTGCTTCACTGGTTTATACCGAAGAAATAAAACCGTCAACGAACCATCCGATTCAAATGTGTCTTAGGCGATACAGGGTGTTTATGAGTCACTCTGATACCAAGAATGACTTTGTGTACTGTGGTGAAGCTGAGGGTAGGATAGGGTTGGGTTGGGTTGGGATGGGTTAGGATTACGCATGTGTAGGTATATTCTGTCGCATTTTATAGGTATCTTGCGTCTTTCTCTTTATTCCTTCTTTATCATGAGTATCTGTGCCTATTAATACACCACCTCGCAGGATAGTGAAGAGGAATGGATAGTAACGAGATAATATTCTTCTTACATATACCTTAGCTTGATTACAGGTAACATCAGGTAGAAGTTACATGACTCTTAAGAGTTTTCCTCGACTTGGCTGATTCAACTGTAAGACTTGCTGTATTTATCCTTATTAAAATCCTCCACCTGTAAGACCTCCACTTGTAAGACCCTCCACCTGTAAGACCCTCCACTTGTAAGACTCTCCACTTGTAAAACCCTTTAGGGATTTGAAATACCTTCTCGTCTTGGCTCCACTAGTACTGTACACACCCTCTCTAGCCTTAGTTTACAGTAATGTTGAAGTATATAGTGAAGACTCACAGCTCATGGGTTAGAAAAACAAAAGATGCTTGTTTTATTTATTTATTTATTTATTTATTTATTTATAGTTTATTTTAGAATCCCCGAAAGTTAGAACAAAATGGCTGACGGGACTCACAAGCGGGCGGTGTTTACAGTATGGACCAAGAATAAAAAATAAATGAAAAATAAAATAAATAAATCGTAAATTGGTGCATTGTTTCTCCAGGGGTAATTATAGAAGTACAAATGTTCTCCAGCAGTGGGTAACGATCATAGTCACGTATAGAGCTTCCGACGCAGGTAGATTGATATAGATGCATTACCTTGAGTTAGTGGGTTACAGGGGCTTCTTACACGATAATATTAAAGGTGTTTTTTCCTTCTGTTTGTGGCACTTGAGGTGTTTAGGTTAGGTTTAATTAAAATGGTTTAGTTATAATAGTTATATTACGATAAGTTAAGTTGAATTTAGAACTTTTTATTTGCATATATCGTGTTTTAGAAGGATTTGTTAGCTAATAAGTTTAATTTGGATTCGTTTAGTTTAATTTAGATCATTTGATTTTACAAGGTCGTATTATAATGACTGGGAACCATATAGAAACCTGTTAGAAGGCAGTGAATGAGTAGGTCAATAAGTGGTGTATAGAGCTGCTGATGCAACTTAAACGGTATATACTGTACATTATATGTTATCAGAGCTTTCCTGTTGTACGTAACCGCCTCCGTCAAAGTGTCTTAGTGGCTCATGTGAAGATTAGCCTCTAGTTTATTTAACCTCAAGATTAACTACACTGGCACTGCCTGACCTGACCTGACCTGACCTGACCTAACCTAACTTAATCTAACCTAACTTAATTTCCCAGGTAGCGTTAGGTTAATCATTAGTTGAAATAAGCTGGGAGGGTTAATCTTCAGGTAATCTATTTTAATTAACAATTTTGGTCAGGTGAGGCCTTCCTTACCTTACTCGAGAGCAGGAGGAGGAGGACTTGCTAACATCTACAGATCATCGTCAACCAAGGCAGATATTGAATACCTTTTGTTTACCTTCGTGGCTTAAGAACACATCTTAACACCATAAGACTATTCGCCTCAATACAATAATACAATTAATACAGTAATTGATTATTGTATTCTAATAAAATTTACGGTGTATCTTGTGAACCAGATTTATTGTTTGACCTTAGTGAATGAGAAACTGGTTGAGGTGTATTGTGGTAAACATCCCTAAGAGCAGCTCTGTGTGTTCTTACGACCTCAAAGTAACACAAAAGGTAGCCAATATCTACCCTTGGTCAGTCACTTTATGTAGATGTCAATTGTCATTTCTCTAGACTTAGTGCCCCCTGGAGGAGAAAGTAAATACAATGTTGATTTATTTTGGTCACAACACACGCTAGTAGATTATTTTTTCCTATTTAACTAAATAATTAACACTATGTAGCTAACTAATTATATGACTCAAAGATGGTAACCAATATGGCGTCAATATTGTTCACATACTCTATGATAAATAGTGTAGGTTATGTATATAAGCTACTGTGCCGAGTAGCAACCCTGTATATAAGCTACTGTGCCGAGTAGCAACCCTGTATATAAGCTACTGTGCCGAGTAGCAACCCTGTATATACGCTACTGTGCCGAGTAGCATTTATATATATCATCACGTGGCAACACTGCACGTCATGTGGCAACATTGCCCCGAGGCTGCCATATGGCAAGGCAGCCTCAGTCTGACTGTGTGAGCCGTGCATGGCACACGCGAGTCACCACTTGTATTTCTCTCATCCATAATAAACGGACTTCAGTGTTACACAGTGTTTCCCTACCCATCACTGCATTCTTTGGGGAACTTGTAACCACCAAATAGATGTATTGTCTGTTTAATTTTAGGGAAGAATTTAATTTATAAACTTTTGAGAATCTGGATACAGGAGTTTTGTCTTTGCGTGTGTGTGTGTGTGTGTGTGGTGATGATGAAGACGGATACTTTCCTCTGCAGTGAAAAAAATATCTTGACATTGCAAAGTTTAACTGTAAGCCGAAGGAACGTTTGTAATGTAACTTATTATGTGAAATTGTAACTTGAAATTCTTTGTGAAAAAATATTTCCCTATAAAGTTTGGCAGTAAATGAAGTATTACATCAAGGTGTAACTTGTGGTTCCTTGTGGAGTAATTACCTATGTGGACGATACAGCTACTCCAGGGTGTAAGACCTAGAGTAGAAAGTCTTAAGACCTTACCTGAGGTTGAAAGACTCTTATAGTGGAACGTCTTAGGTATTGAAACTTTACTTACAGTAAATAAAATATAATCTACCTAAATATTCCTTCACCTGGCGACAACTAATGATACAGGTTGTGTAATAGCTCTTTAAAATTCCTCCGTTTGATATAATAATGACCACACATGAACTTATAATGTGCAATATCTTGATAACACATTAGCTGCAGCATTACACATAGTCCAGTGTATGTGTAGTGAGGGACATCTACCTAAATGAGTTACAGAATGTGGAGTTGAGGCAAAAAAATGTTGGGACATGTTTGAGATCATCAGTTGAGCCAAACGTTTATACTCAATATTGTTTTAATGGTATTTTAGAGCGACCGAAAAATGTAAACAAAATGGCCGGCTAGGCTCGGGGTATCCACGAGTCCTCTTATAAAGGATCGACAATAAATGAAAACAAATCAGATTAATTTAAACACATTTCCAAGAGTATTAGATCCTGTAAAGAGAGAAAATTAATACTTGATATTTGTAGAAGCTTTTTTTTTCGTCCGTTTTCGTCTTGGTTAAAACAATTGTGGTGGTGTTACCTGTTCCAAACGGTAGACATCAAGGAAATGGATCAAGACCTTAATACTCAAAGGTACACGTGATGATTTGTTCCCAAGTCCGAGGATATACTTCACAAAACAGATTAACTTTAGGACACAATGATGGCGAACAAAATAACATTAACATTGCGTACAGTACATATCTTGCTTTGACTCTTAACTCTTGTAATTTTTCGTAATGTTAGTGAATGAAATTGAGATTCTGGGCATATTTTCCTGTTTTTCTTTCTAATCAAGTGTAAAGGAAGATGTACTGTTTATTGATGGATTTGGTGATGTCTTAATAGTGTATTAGTGTGTTAATATTACACAGGTTTGGTATAGTGGTGACGGTAATGTAGTGTAGTAAGATTTTAACACATGGAGGTGAATTTGTCTTTTATGTTGAGGATTTAAGAACATAAGAACATAAGAAAATAAGGAGTCTGCAATAGGCCGGTTGGCCTGTGCATGACAGCTCCTGTCAAGAGTTACTACCACTCTCTATCATCCATGAATCTATCTAGCCTCCTTTTGAAACTTTCCAGAGTTCCCGCACTTACTACAAAGTTGCTAAGCTTGTTCCACTCGTCCACCACCCTATTTGTGAACCAGTTTCTTCCTATCTCCCTCCTAAACCTAAACTTATCCAACTTGAATCCGTTGCTCCGAGTCCTATCCTGCTCGGATATTATAAGAACTTTATCTATATCCCCTTTATTGATTCCTTTCACCCACTTAAATACTTCTATCATATCTCCCCACACTCTTCGCCTTTCTAGGGAATGCAAGTTAAGTTTCTTTAACCTATCCTCATATGGAAGGTTTCTAAGTCCAGGAATCATTTTTGTCATTCTTCGCTGCACCGACTCTAGTGAATTTATATCCATTCTATAATAGGGGCACCAGAACTGAACCGCATAATCGAGGTGCGGCCTGATTTGTTAAAGGGAAGATCTGGTGGACGGGGATAATTGTCTGGTTGTGATGGACACGGCTCACCTAACCTAACCCAATCTAACCTAACCCAACCCAACCTAACCCAACCTAACCCAACCCAACCTAACCTAACCCCTATATATGTGTGAGATAAGGTTCTGATTCAAGAACA
>NW_024726211.1:0-23857 GCF_018991925.1 Homarus americanus | reverse complement strand
TAGGTGTTAGCTGGGTTCGGTGCATTATTGTCTATCCCCTTCCACCACCACTTCCTGTTCCAATACCACCACCTCCTGTTGTCACTATCACACCTCTGTAACTACCACCTCCTGTCAAAATCACCGCCACCATCCAACACCACCGTCTCTGTCTAACACCTGCCTCTATCCAAGCACTACCACTCTGTTCAACATATCTACCTCTGTCCTTTACCACCACCTCTTATCCCCTTTACAACCTCCCCTGTCTTTACCACCTCCTGTCCAGCTTTTTAACCTCTATTCAACATCACCTCTGTCTAACACCACATATTGTCCAGCAACACCTCTGTCCAGCACCTGCACCTGTCCAGCACCAGCCACATATCCAGCACCAGCACACCTCCAGCTCACCTCCTGTCAGCTTGCCACCTCTGTCCAGCACCAGCACACTCCTGTCCCAGCTCCTGACCTCCTGTCATCCCGTCACTCTGTCAATGCCACTCATATCCCGGCCGGCATCATAATCCCGGCCTTGACGCATCTTTTCACAGCACCTGGCGCATCATCCAGCACCACCGGCTCCTGTCAGCCACCACCTGCCTCTGCTCCAAGACCGCCAGCTCTGTCCAGCAATGCCAGCACCTGTCTTGGCACTGCACTCTGTCCAGCTTTGCCACCTCTGCTCCAGCACCACCACCTCCTGTCAAGCACCAACACCACTTCCTATCCAGCAACAACACATCCCTGTCAGCACCACAACCACCTCCTATCCAGCACTGCCACTGTCTGCTACCCACCTCTATCCAGCACCACCAGCTCTGTCAACACCACCTCTATCCAGCATCCTACCTCCTGTCAAACACCACCACCACCTCTATCCAACGCCACCGGCTCCGTCGAGCACCACCACCTCCAGTGTGTACTACACACTCACCATCCAGCACCACCACCACCTCTGTCAGCTTGCCACCACATGCTGTCTGACACTACGCACTCCACATCGGCACCGCATCTGTCCAGCACTTACCCACCTCTATCGCTTTCCAGCACTTCTATCGGCCTGCACCTGCATCTGTCCAGCACCACCACCTCCTGTCTGTTGCTACAGCTCCTGTCAGCACCACCACCTCCTGTCAGCAACAACACCTCCTATCAAACACCAACCACCTCTATCCCACACCACCACACTCTGTCAACACTACCTCCTGTCAACACAACCACCTACTATCCAGCACCTGGCTCTATCCAGCACCACCACACCTCTGTCTTGCTTTCTGCCTCCTGTCCAACACCACCACCTCTGTCTAACACTACTACCTCTGTCAGACACCACCACACTCCTGTCCCTTTACCACCTCCTATCCAGCACCACCACCTGCTATTCTAGCTACCTCCTGTCTAACACCACCACCTCCTATTCATCACCACCACCTCCTGTTCAGCATCACTATCCCTTCACCAGCTATCCCAGCACCTCCTGTCCAGCCACCATCTCTATCCTTCTACCTAGCGCACCACCTCCTGTCCAGCACCTGCACCTCTGTCCAGCATCACACTTCCAGCCATTCTCTGTCTGGCTTGCCGCCGCATCTGTTCGTCTGCCACCGCATCGATTCGGCATCTTACCCCTCCTGTCAGCATCACCGCACTCTGTGCAGCACCACCAGCTCCTGTCAATCACCGTCTGCTGCCGTCTGTCTGTCTTATCGACATCACCTTCTCCCCCCCCCCCCCCCCCCCCCCCCCCCCCCCCCCCCCCCCCCCCCCCCCCCCCCCCCCCCCCCCCCCCCCCCCCCCCCCCCCCCCCCCCCCCCCCCCCCCCCCCCCCCCCCCCCCCCCCCCCCCCCCCCCCCCCCCCCCCCCCCCCCCCCCCCCCCCCCCCCCCCCCCCCCCCCCCCCCCCCCCCCCCCCCCCCCCCCCCCCCCCCCCCCCCCCCCCCCCCCCCCCCCCCCCCCCCCCCCCCCCCCCCCCCCCCCCCCCCCCCCCCCCCCCCCCCCCCCCCCCCCCCCCCCCCCCCCCCCCCCCCCCCCCCCCCCCCCCCCCCCCCCCCCCCCCCCCCCCCCCCCCCCCCCCCCCCCCCCCCCCCCCCCCCCCCCCCCCCCCCCCCCCCCCCCCCCCCCCCCCCCCCCCCCCCCCCCCCCCCCCCCCCCCCCCCCCCCCCCCCCCCCCCCCCCCCCCCCCCCCCCCCCCCCCCCCCCCCCCCCCCCCCCCCCCCCCCCCCCCCCCCCCCCCCCCCCCCCCCCCCCCCCCCCCCCCCCCCCCCCCCCCCCCCCCCCCCCCCCCCCCCCCCCCCCCCCCCCCCCCCCCCCCCCCCCCCCCCCCCCCCCCCCCCCCCCCCCCCCCCCCCCCCCCCCCCCCCCCCCCCCCCCCCCCCCCCCCCCCCCCCCCCCCCCCCCCCCCCCCCCCCCCCCCCCCCCCCCCCCCCCCCCCCCCCCCCCCCCCCCCCCCCCCCCCCCCCCCCCCCCCCCCCCCCCCCCCCCCCCCCCCCCCCCCCCCCCCCCCCCCCCCCCCCCCCCCCCCCCCCCCCCCCCCCCCCCCCCCCCCCCCCCCCCCCCCCCCCCCCCCCCCCCCCCCCCCCCCCCCCCCCCCCCCCCCCCCCCCCCCCCCCCCCCCCCCCCCCCCCCCCCCCCCCCCCCCCCCCCCCCCCCCCTCTGTCTGGCTTTCAGACCTCTCCCACCACCTACCTTCGGCAGGCTCTGTCCAGCACCACCTCCTGTATGGCACTGCCTCTGTCACCCACCTCCTGTCTGCTTGCCTCGTATCCGGCACCTCCTGTCCACCGCCTCCTGTGTAACACTACCTCCTGTATCCAACACCACACTCTGTCTAACCTTTACTGCCACCTCTGTCCAACACCACCTCCTGTCTAACACACACCACCACCTCTGTCAACACCACCATCTCTGTCTGCACCACCACCTCCTGTATCCCACCACACACACCACCACTTCTGTCCAGCACCACCGTCTGTCTGCTTTGCCACCACCTCTGTCCTTTCTCCTGTCCAGCATCACCCATCTGTCTGACACCCTTGCCCATATCAGGCCTGCAAAAAGCTTCCATGATCTGACACCACCGTCTGTCCAGCACCACCACCTTCTGTCAAACACCACCATTCTTGTCCAGCACACCACCCTGTCTGTCTTTTCCTGCACCTCATCAACACCACCATCTCTATCCAGCACCACCACTTCCTGTTCAATACCACCACCTCCTGTTTATCACTATCCTCTGTCCAGCACCACCACCTCTATCCAGAATCAGCTTCCTGTCCATTCTATCTCTGTCTAACACCACCACCTCTGTCAAACACTACCTGTTCAACATGTCACCTCCTGTCCCACTTACCTCTTGTCCAGCACCACACCTCTCCAACACCCACCACCTCTGTCCAGCACCACGGCCTCTGTTCAGCATCACCACCTCTGTCCAGCACCACCGCATCTGTCTGCTGCCGCATCCGCTTGCCAGCACCAGCGCATCTGTCCAGCACCACCGCATCTCCATCCAGCACCAGCAGCACCATTCCAGCACCTGGCTCATCGTCGGCTCCGCATCTCTGTCAGCACCTGCATCACCCATCCAGCATCAGCGCTCCTCCAGCCCAGCCCAGCTAGCACCTCCTGTCAGCACCACCACCTCCTGTCCAGCACCAGCACCTCCTGTCAGCTCCACAACCTCCTGTCCAGCTCCATCACCTCTGTCATGCCACCACCTCCTGTCCAACACCAGCACCTCCTTATCCAGCACTGCCAGCACTCACCACTTGCTAACACCTCTGTCCAGCACCACCGGCTCCTGTCAGCCACCACCACACTCTGTCCATGCCGCCGGCTCTGTCCAGCAATGCCAGCACCTGTGTGACTACGCCTCTGTCCACGCCACCACCGTCTCTGGCCAGCTGCCACCTCCTGTCAGAGCACCACCCGCTTCCTGTCCGGCAACCAGCGCCTCCTGTCCAGACACCTGAGCACTCTGTCCAGCACCTGCCTGCTGTGCTTACGCTGCATCTGTCGGCCCCACCGGCTCTGTCGGCACCACCGCACTCTGTCCACATCACGCCCCGCATCTGTCAAACTGCCACCTCATCTGACACCACCAGCTCCAATCCAGCACCACCACCTCCTGTAATGCTACCTCTGTCCATTTCCACCAGCTCGATCCCAATACCTCTTGTCCAGCACCAACACCACTTCCTGTCCAGCAACAACACCTGCTGTCAAACACCACAACCACCTCCTGTCCTTTCCACCACCTCCCTGTCTAACACTACCACCTCTGTCACTTTCTGCCTCTATCCAACACCACCACCTGCTGTCCAACATCACCACCCTCTGTCAAACACCACCACCACCTCCTGTCCTTTGCAGCTCTGTCACACCACCACCTCCCAGTAGCAATGCTTCCACCACCTCATCCCAGCACCACCACCACCTCCTGTCCGCACCACCATGCTGTCTGCTTCACATCGCTTCCACCACCTCCTGTCCAGGCACCACCGCACTCCTGTCGCACCAACGCCGCTTCCTGTCCAGCACCCGCCGCCATATCCAGCACCTGCATCACCATCTGGCACTGCACCTCCTGTCCAGCACCGCACCGCCTCTGTTCAGCAACCAGCCACTCCTGTCAAGCACCTGCCACCTCCTGTCCAGCACCACCGCATCTGTCCAGCACTGCACTCTGTCCAGCACAGCCACCTGCTGTCCAGCACCACCAGCTCTGTCAGCACCACACTCTGTGCTTGCACTCACCTCCTGTCCCACACCACCTCCTGTCCTAACACTACCACCTCTGTCCAGCACCCACCTCTGTCCAGCTTTCCACCACCTCTGTCCAGCATCCACCTCTGTCCAGCACCCACCAGCTCTGTCAGCACACCTCCTGTCAGCACCGCCATGTCTGTCAGGCACTGCCACGTCCTGTCCAGCACCTCCTCTGTCCAGCGCGCATCTGTCTGCACGCCATCACCGCCATCACGTCTGTCCCAGCACCGCCGCATCACCAATCGCACCACCGCATCTCTCTGGCCCTTGTCTGCACAGTGACCTTGTCTGTCCAGCACCTGCACTCCTGTCAATGCCACCTCTGTCCAGCACCGCCAGGCTCCTGTCAGCACCACCTGCCTGTGTAACTTTCTGCACTCTGTCAACACCAACGCACTCCGTGTCAGCACCACCTCTGTCCTAACACCTCCAATCCAACACCAACACCTCTGTCCAACACCACGCCACCTCCTGTCCAACACCACCACCACCTGTCCAGCACCACCACCTCTATCCAGCACCAGCACCACTTCCTGTCAACAACAACACCTCCTGTCAAACACCACAACCACCTCCTGTCCAGCACCCACCTCCTGTCTAACAATGCCTCCTGTCCAGCACCACACCTCTGCAACACCACCTCTATCCAGCATCACCACCTCTATCCAGACACCACCACCTCCTGTCCAGCACCACCACACCTCCGTCCAGCACCACCACCACCTGTCTAACACCAACACCAGTTCTGTCCAGCACCAGCACTCTGTCAGGCACCACCACTGCATCATATCCGCACCGCGCTCTGTCTGACTGCGTCATCTCCAGCACCTGACCTCGTCCAACACCACCACCTCCTGTCGTCACCAGCACTTCCTATCAGCATCAACACCTCTGTCCAGCACCACCACCACCTCCTGTCCAGCACCACCACCTCACCTCTCAACACTGCACCTCTTATTCAACACCACCACCACCACCGCGTCAACACCAACACCTCGTATCAAACACCATCACCACCTCTGTCCACTTTACCTCTGTCTGCTTACCACCCAATCCAACACCAGCACCTCTGTCAACACCACGACACCTCTGTCTAACACCATCTCCCATCCAGGCCACCACCTCCTGTCTACTACCACCTCTGTCCAGCACCACCTGCTCTGTCAACGCCACCACCTCTGTATCCAGCACCACCACCACCTCCTGTCCAGCACCACCTCACCTGTCCAACACCACCACCACTTCCTGTCTGCACCGCCGCATCTGTTCAACACTATCGCATCACCATTCATGCCACCATCTCTCCAGCATCACCACTTCCTGTCCAGCCTGCCATCTCTGTCTAGCACCTGCCTCCTGTTCATCACAGCCACCTCCTCTTCAACATCACTGCAACTGTCCCATGTCACCACCAACTGTCCAACACCACCACCTCCTATCCCATCTCTCTCTAACACCACCGTCCTGCTAACACCTGCACCTCCTGTCCAACATCTCCTTCATCCAGCACCCCCATTCTCTATCTTACCACCACCTCCTGTTCATCACACCACCTCTGTTCATGTCACCACCTCTGTCCTTGTCACCACCTCTGTACCACCACACTCCCATCACTCTTCCCAGCACCACCATCTCCTGTCCCAACACCACCACCTCTGTCCCTTGCCTACCTCCTATTCCATCACCATCTGTCCAACACCACCACCTGTCTAACTGTGTCTGTCCAGCACACCTCTGTCCAGCACCAGCACTCTGTCAAAGCACCATCCTATCCGGCTTGCCACCACCTCCTCTGGCTTTCTGCCTCTGTCAGCATGCCACCTGACCTGCAGTCCAGCACCGCCAGCTCCTGTCCAGCACCACCACACTCTTGTGCAGCACTACCACCTCCCATCCCACCACCACCTCCTGTCTAGCACCATCCAGCACCACCTCCTGTCCAGCACCACCATGTCCCTCTGCTTACTACCACCTCCTGTCCAGCACCACCACTCCTGTGTAGCTTCTACCTCCTATCCAACACCACAACCTCCTGTCTAACACTACCTCCTGTCCATACCACCACCTCCTGTGCTTTACCTCTATCCAACACCACCACTCCTGTCTGGCTACCTCTGTCCAGCACCACCACCTCTGTCTACACCACCACCTCCTGTCCAGCACCACCATCTCTGTCTGTACCTCCTGTGGCACTACCTCCTGTCAGCACACATCTGTCCAGCACCACCACTCTGTACCACCAGCTCATGTCCCACACACTCTGTCTGCACCTGCATCCTGTCAGCACCTGCACTCATATTCAGCATCACCACCTCACATCCAGCACTCCCACAACCTCTGTTCACGTCCTGCACCTCTGTCAACACCACCACCTCTTGTCAACACCAACACCTCTGTCCAGCACTGCCACCTCTGTCCAGCACCTGTCCTATCCAACACCAGCACCTGTCCAGCTCACCCACCTCCTGTCCAGCACCACCACCTCCTGTCCAACACCAGCCTCCAGCCCAGCAACACCTAACACCTCCTGTCCAACACCATCCTCCTGTCCAGCAACACCTCCTGTCCCAGCTCCTGACCTCCTGTCCATCACCCATCTCTGTCTAGCACCACCACTTCTGTCCTTACCCACCACCTCTGTCCAGCACCAGCACCTCTGTCCAGACCAACACCTCCTGTCAGCACCAGCACCTCTGTCCAGCTCCATCACCTCCTGTCAGTACCCACCACCTGTATCCCAGCACCTCCTGCCCAGCACTAGCGCATCCTGTCCAGGCACCACCGCATCCTGTCAGCACCGCCACCACCATCTGTCTGGCTGCTGCCTCCTGTCAGCACCTGCATCACCATCCTTCCACCACCTCCTGTCGAACACCAACACCACCACCTGTCAGCACTGCCACCTCCTGTAACCACCACCCCTATATCTAACACTTCACCTCTGTCAAAACTGCAACCTCTGTCCAGCACCACCACCCTCCCTATCCCTACCACCTCCTGTCCAGCACCACCACTCCTGTCCTGCTTACCACCTCCTGTCACCCACCACCACCTCCGTCCAGCACCACCACCTCCCGTCCAACACAGCCACCTCCTGTATATCCTTTCTGCCTCTGTCCAACACCCACCTCCTGTCCCTTGCCACCACCTCCTGTCCAGCACCATCACCTCTGTCCAACACCACCACCTCTCCAGCACTTTCACCTCTGTCAGCACTTCCACCTCTGTCTGCTTTTACACTCATATCCAGCCTCAACACCACATCTGTCAGCACCTGCATCTCATCCCAGCATCACTTGCCGCCACCACACTCATCTGCCCAACACCATCACCATCTCTCATTCAGCACCACCACCTCCTGTCTGTACCTGCACCCTGTCCCAGCACCACCTCCTGTCAGCATCACCCTTCTGTCCAGCACCACCATCTCCTTGTCTAGCACCACCACCTCTGTCCAACACCACCACCTCCTTCCAGCATCACCTCTGTCCAGCACCACCACTCTGTCCAACACCACATCCTTGTCCAACACCACCACCATTCCACCTCTACACCTCCTGTTTAACACTGTCACCTCCTATCCATTCACCTCCTATCCAGCATCACCACCTCCATGTCACCACCACCATCTCTGTCAGCACCACCTCCTGTTCATCTGTCCACCTCCTGTTCAAGCATCACCACCTCTGTCCAGCATCACCAACTATCCAGCACCTGACTTGCCTCCTGTATTGCCTCCATCTCACCTAGCACCACCGTCCTGCCTGCACACCAGCGTCACTCATATCCAGCACCGCCGTCTCCCATCTGGCTTGCCGCACTCCTGTCCGTCACCGCCTCCTGTCAGCACCACCAGCACTCTGTCAGCACCACCGCACTCCTGTCAAAATCCACTGCTTCTATATCCAGCACCACATCTCCTGTCTAACACCACCACCTCCTGTCCAGCACCACTGCCTCCTGTTCAGCATCACCACCTCTATTCAACACCATACCTCTATCCTTTTACCACCTCCTGCCTAACACTGCAACCTCCTGTCCAGGCACACCACCACCTCTGTCCAGCACCAGCACCTCCTGTCCAGCACCACCACCCACTCTGTCCAGCATACCACCTCCTGTCTAACACCTGCCACCTCTGTCTACACCACCACCTGTCCCAGCACCGCCAGCTCTGTCCCGGCTTGCCTGCACTCTGTGTGGCACTGCTGCATCAGTCCACACCGCCGCATCATGTCTGGCTTCTGCCACATCATTTAGTCGGCACCGCATCTGTCAGCACCTGTATCCTGTCTGCTTTACCACCCTCCTGTATCCCAGCACCACCACCTCCTGTGTGACACTACCACCTCTGTCCAGCACCACAGCCTCCTGTCTGCTTCCTGCACCTCTGTCAGCACCACCACCTCCTGTAGCTACTACCACCTCCTGTCAACACCACCACACTCTGTCTGTATGCCCTCCTGTCCAGCACCACACACTCCTGTCTACACCACCACCTCCTATCCAGCTACCATCTCTGTCTAACACCACCACCCTCTGTGTAACTACACACTCCCTGTCCAGCACCACGACTATCTGTCAACACTGCATCTGTCCAGCACCACCACCTCTGTGTAACACCACCACTTCCTGTCCGGCACACCTCTGTCTAACACCGCATCTGTCAGCACCACACTTGTCTGTGTGCTACCGCATCTGTTCAGCACCTGCACTCTGTCTGCATCTATCAGCACCTGCCTCCTGTCTGGCCTCTCTGTCAACGCCACCTCTGTCCAGCACCACCACCACCTCTGTATCCAGCTGCTCCTGTCCACCTCCTTGTTCTACCTCCTCTACACTCCTGTGCATGACACCACCACTTCTGTCCAGCACCACCACGTCCTCTTACCACCTCCCAGCACCACCTCCTGTTCAGCATCACCACCTCTGTCCAGCACCACCACTCCTGTCAAGCACCACACTTCTGTCACACCTCTATCCCAGCACCACCCACCCTTCCTGTCAAGCACCACCATGTTTGTCCAACTTTGCCACCCCTGTCTGTTCTCATGTCCAGCACACATCTCTGTCAACACCACCACCACTTCACCATTCAATCATTTGTCTGTCACATCATCCCCTTTACCCACCATCTCATCCGAATCACACTTCTGTCCAGCACCAGCATCTCTGTCTAACACCCACCACCTCCTGTCAAACACACCACCTCTGTTCAACATATCACACTCTGTCACACCACCACTGCTTGTCAGCACCTGACCTCCTGTCTAACACCACCACCTCCTGTCCAACACCACAACCTCCTGTTCAGCATCACCACCTCTGTCCCAGCACCACCTCTGTCTAACACCACCACCTCTTATCCTTTCCAGCACCAACACCTCCTGTCCAGCACCACCACCCTCCTGTCAACACCAGCACCGCCTGTCAACACCAACAGCACCTCTTGTCCAGCTCACACACTCTGTCCCACCACCTCTGTCCATCACCTCCAGTATCTTAACACCTACGCATCTGTCCAGCACCACCACCTCCTGTCCAGCACCAGCACATCTGTCAGCTCCACGGCCTCCTGTCCAGCTCCATCGCCTGTCCGTGCCACCACCTCCTGTCCAGCAGCGCATTCCCGGCACCAGCATCACCTGCAGCACTTGCACATCTCTGTCCACGCCCCAGGCTCTGTCGACCACCAGCCGCATCTCCTCGATGCCATCGTCTGTCAGCCAGTACCACGCCTGTGTGACACTGCCGCCTCTGTCAGCACCACCACCGTCTGTCCAGCACCTGCACTCCTGTCAAACACCAGCACCCTGTCCGGCAACAGCACATCTGTCAAACACCTGACCGCACTCTGTCCAGCACCACCGCCTGCTGTCTGACACTACTGCCTCTATCCAGCCCACCGGCTCTGTCCAGCACCACCGCATCTGTCCAGCATCACCGCATCCTGTCAGGCACCACCACCACCTCTGTCCAGCACCGCAGCTCCCAGTCAACACCACCCACCTCCTGTGTGTGCTACGCACTCTGTCCCGACACCACCTCCGTCCCGTGCCACCTCTTGTCCAGCACCAGCACCAGCTTTCCAGCAGCAACGCACCTACCATCAGGCACCACAGCCAGCACCTCTGTCCCGGCACCACCTCATCTGTCTGGCTCTGCGCATCTCCTCACGCCGCCGCATCACCAATCCGGCACCGCCGCATCCTGTCCAGCATCGCCGCCTCTGTCCAGACACCACCACACTCATCAGCACCACCGGCTCTGTCCAAGCAACCACCGCACTCCAGTGTACTACCGCCTCCTGTCCAGCACCACCGCACTCATCGCTTCCTGCATCCCATCTGTTTCACTCTGTCCAGCACCACCACCTCTATCCAGCACCACCACTCTGTCCACACCAGCACCGCTTCCCATCAGCACCACCACGCTCCTGTCCAGCACCACCACTCTGTCTGTACTGCAACCTCCTGTCCAGCACCACCACCTCTGTTCAGCAACAGCCTCTATCCGACACCACCAGCCGCATCTGTCAGCACCACCGCCTCCTGTCAGCACTGCCACCTCTGTCAGCACATGCCACCTGCTATCCAGCACCACCAGCTCTGTCAGCACCACACTCTGTCTTGCTACCTCCTGTCCCACACCACCTCTGTCTAACACTGCCACCTCTATCCCAGCACCCACCTCTGTCCAGCTCCACCACCTCTGTCCAGCATGCCACCTCCTGTCCAGCACCCACCAGCTCTGTCAGCACACCTCCTGTCAACACCACCATGTCTGTCAGCACTGCCACTCCTGTCCAGCACCTCCTCTGTCCAGCACCATCTGTCTGCACCCATCACCACATCCTGTCAGCACCGCCGTCCCAATCACCTCCGCACTCCTCCCTTGTCTGCACAGTGACCTCCTGTCCAGCACCTGCACTCCTGTCAATGCCACTCTGTCCAGCACCACAGGCTCTGTCAGCACCACCTCTCCTGTGTGCTCTGCACTCCTGTCAACACCAACGCACTCCGTGTCAGCACCACCTCTGTCCTAGCACCTCCAGTCCAGCACCAGCACCTCCTGTCCAACACCACGCCCCTCCTGTCCAGCACCACCACCACCTGTCCAGCACCACCACCTCTGTCCAGCACCAGCACCACTTCCTGTCAGCAGCAACACCTCCTGTCAAGCACCACAACCACCTCCTGTCCAGCACCACCTCCTGTCTAACAATACCTCCTGTCCAGCACCACCACCTCTGCAACACCACCTCTGTCAACATCACCACCTCTGTCCAACACCACCACCTCCTGTCCAGCACCACCACACCTCCGTCCAGCACCACCACCATCTGTCTAACACCACCACCATTCTGTCCAGCACCAGCACTCTGTCAGGCACCACCACTGCATCATATTCAGCACCACGCCTCTGTCTGTTTACCTCATCTCCAGCACCTGACCTCGTCCAACACCACCACCTCCTGTCGTCACCAGCACTTCCTGTCAGCATCTACACCTCTGTCCATCACCACCACCACCTCTGTCAAGCACCACCACATCTCCCTCTCAACACTGACCTCTTATTCAACACCACCACCACCACCGCGTCAACACCAACACCTCGTGTCAAAACACCATCACCACCTCTGCTCCAGCTTACCTCTGTCAGCTTACCACCCAATCCCAGCACCAGCACCTCCTGTCAACACCACGATACCTCTGTCTGCACCGTCTCCTATCCAGGCCACCACCTCCTGTCTCTACCACCTCTGTCCAGCGCCACCTCCTGTCAACACCACCACCTCTGTTCCAGCACCACCACCACCTCCTATCCAGCACCACCGTCACCTGTCCAGCTCCACCACCACTTCCTGTCTGCACCACCACATCTGTTCCTATCACATCTCCATATGCCACCATCTCTCCAGCATCACCACTTCCTGTCCAGCACTACCATCTCCTGTCTAGCACCACCTCCTGTTCATCTCAGCAATCCTCTTCATCACCGCAGCTGTCCATGTCACCACCTACTATCCAACACCACCACCTCCTGTCCACCTCTCTCTATCACCATGTCGCTTACACCACCTCCTATCCAGCTTCTGCTTCATCCAGCACACCATGTCTCTATCTTTACCCACCATCTGTTCATCACCACCACCTCTGTTCAAACACCACCTCTCTCCAGTCACCACCTCTATACCACCACCCTCCTCACTAGCTATCCAGCACCACCATCTCCTGTTTAACACCACCACCTCTGTCCTTTGCCTGCCTCCTGTTCCATCACCGTCTGTCCCACCAGATCTGTCTCTGTCTCTGTCCACCACCACCTCTGTCCAGCACCTGCACTGTGCACCATTTTGCGTATGTCCTGCCTCTGTCAGCCTGCATCACCTCCAGTCAGCACCGCCTGCTCCTGTCCAGCATCACACATGTTGTGCAGCACTGCCTCCTCTCTCAGCACCACTCCTGTCTTCTTTCCATCCACCACCACCTCTGTCCAGCACCACACCTGTCCAAGCTTACCATACCACATCCTGTCAACACCACCACCTCTGTCTATCTGTCCTTTCCTGTCCTGCTATCCCTTTACAGCTCTGTCAGCACCACCACACTCTTGTGCTTTCTGCACCTCCCATCCTTTACCTCCTATCTAGCACTGCACACCATCCTTTACTCTATCATGTCTGTCTAGCTACCTGCTTCTGTCCAGCACCAGCTTCCTGTCCTGCGCACCAGCACCTGACTTGTCTAGCACTGCCGCATCTGTTCAGCACCGCACCGCATCGCAATGTGGCTCTGCACCGCATCTGTCTTTCTGCTTTTCCGCCTCCTGTCCAGCACTCCACCATCTCCTGTCTAACACCACCTCCTCTCCAGCACCATTTCTGTATCACCAGCACATCATGTTTTACCTCCTATCCTTTACCCTTGTTTTACCTCTGTCCAGCACCACCACCTCCTGTGTAACACCACCACTTCCGTCGCTTTTGCATCTCTGTCTATTTACCGTCTGTCAGCACCTGCATCACCTTTCATCACCGCATTTGTTTACGCTCATTCAGCATCACCGTCTGTGCTCCTCAACATCCTTGTGCACTTGCGTCTGTGGCTCACCTCTGTCCACCACCTCTGTCGCCTGCCTTGCAGCAGCCCAGCGCTGGCGCATCTGTCCAGGCACCATCGCTCTGTCAGGCACCAGGCATCTGTCGGCTCCCATCCTGTCACATCCTTGATCTCTGTCTGTCGCAAGCTTCCTGTCGGCGCCACCATCCTGTCTGCATCTGTCCGGATAACGCATCCTGTCAGCACCAGCACATCTGTCGGGTCCATACATATGTCCAGTGCCACCTCTGTCCAGCACACTCTGCAGCACTAACACTCTGTCAACACCACCACACCTCCTGTCTTTACCCACCACCTCTGTCCTGTCTGCGGCCTCTGTCTTTTAACACCTCCTGTCCACCTCTGTCAGACTCCAGCACCACCTGTCCAGCACCCACCTGTCTAGCACATCCTCCCTTTACTTACCTCCTGTACATCTTCTGTCTGTCCAGCTCCGCATCTGTCCAGTACCTGTGTGCTTTGCCTCTGTCAGCTGCTCTGTCGCGTCCGGCGCCGCATCGTCGACGCATCTCTGTTTCTTTATCTCGCATCTGTCCAGCAGCACCGCATCTGTCAGCATTGCATCTCTTCAGCTTCCTCTGTCAGCTTGCTTTCACCTTGTCCAGCACTTCACCTCCTGTCTACATTACCTGCTGTCCAGCACCTCACCCAGCTCCTGTCATCACCATCTCTGTTCAGCATCCCACCAACACCACCTTCTGTCAGCACCATCTGCATCTGTTCATTTACCTCCTGTCTAACACCACACTTTGTCCCCTATTGTCAGCATCTTCTTTTACATCTATCGCATCTCTTTTCAGCATCTTCATCTGTCCCTTGCCTCTGTCCAGCACTGCATCCTTGTCCAGCACCTGCCATGTCTGCACCTCCTGTCCAGCACCATCTGTCCAGCGTCATTCCGGCTTTGTCAAGTCTCTGTCTATTTGGCACTTATCTTTTATTCATCTGCCGCATCATGTTCGGCATCACTTGCATCTGTCTAGCTCTCCAGCTGTCCAGCACAACCACCTCTGTCAATGCATCATCTCTGTCTGCTTTGTCTTGCTTCTCTTTCTATCACTTGTCACCTTCCTGTCCTTTCCATCTCCTGTCTTATCCTATTCATCACCACCTCCTGTCATCACCACCTCCCCTGCCCACCTCCTGTCCAGTCACTGCTTATATCCTTCTGCATCTCTGTTGTTACACTACCTGTCTTTTCTTTTTATCATATTCAGCATCACTGCATATGTTCCTTTGCACGCACTCTGTCCAGCACCACCGCATCTGTCTGCTTTCTGACGCTCTGTCTCGGTGCACGCATCTGTCGGCACTGCGCACTGTCAGGCACCGCCCACGTCTGTCGCACCACCGCATCCTGTGTCATTGCTGCATCTGTCCAGCACCACCATGCATTCCAGCTCCACCAGCTCTCTATCCAGCACCACCACCTCCTTAACACTCGCACCTCCATCCAGCCACCACCACCTCCTGTCTACTTGCTACCCACTCTCGTGACACCAGCACCACTCTGTCCTTTTACTATCTCTGTCTAACACTACCTCCTGTCCAGCAGCACCACCTCCTGTAACACTACCTCTGTCCAACACCTGACCTCCTGTCTACCTCTGTCCTTTACACACCTCTGTGTGCTTTTACCTCTGTCCAGCACTCTGTCCATCTCTTGTCTGTACCTCCTGTCCACCTTCTGTACCACCACCTCGTGTCCTGTCAGCACTGCATCTGTCTGCATCACTGTGTGCATAATCCATTCACTTGCATCTGCTGTTGTCACTAGCGTCTCTTCCGGCACCTGCATCTCATTCGGTTCAACGCACTCATTCCAGCACCTGACACTCTGTTCAGCATCACCACTATCTGTCCAGTGCCACCTCTGTCGGCACCACCGTAGTATCCAGCACCAGCACCTGCTGTCCGGCATCAGCACCTGCTGTCTTTTAGCACCTGTCTTTGCTTCCTTTATCTCAGCTCACCGTCTCTGTCATTTCCAGCTGCTGTGTCCTCCCTGTCCAACACCACCACCACCTCCTCTGTCCTTTAAGCTTGCCTCCTGTCCAGCATCAGCACCTCCTGTCTGCACCACCTGTCCAGCATCCACCCACTTCTGTCCAGCACCATCACCTGCTGTCCAGCATCAGCGCCTGCCTGTCCAGCACCCACGCTCTGTCTGTGCTCTGTCTCTGTCCAGCTGCATCATGTCAGCACCTGTCCGGTACCATCACCTCGCATTGCAGCGGTACCAATACCTGTGTCGCAGCTCTCATCAGCTCCATCGCATTACATCAGCGTCGCCAATCCTCATCTGTTTTTAGCCTCCTTGCCTTTAGCACCTCTGTCCAGCATCACCCACCACCATTCCTATCAACACCAGCCTCCTGTCTAATACTGCCTCTCATCCGGCACCTGTCTGTCCGGCCGCATCTGTCGGGAGCGCACTCTGTCCGGCACCAGCACGATATGTCCCTGCTTTATCGTATCTGTTGGACTACCATGTGCCTCCTGTCCAGCACCAGCGCACTCCTGCCCAGCACTGCGCATCACCATCCAGCACCACCGCACCTCTCCTCCGGCACCACCACCGCATCCTTTCTCAACCTGCCTCTGTCAGCACCGCCACCTCTGTCCGGCACCACCGCTCTGTCGAGACCACCACCTGTCAGCACTAGCGCCTCCCTGTATCCGGCTGTTCCCCTATCTGTTGCCTGCATCTGTCGGGCTGTTATCCTCTGCATCGCGCCTCCCATCACCATCCAGCTGCGCATCCCTATCCCACTTCCACCCACCTCCTGTCAGCACCGCACTCCTGTCCAACCACCTCCTGTGTAACCTCTGCACCTCCCCTGTCTACCACCACCACCTCCCGTCTGCCCGCCGCATCGTCCCTTCCAACCACCTCCTGTTATGTCACTGCCTCTCATCCAGCACCACCTCCTCTCTGCTTCTGCCTCCTGTCTGGCACCTGCCTCTGTCGGCACCGTCGCATCCTGTTCGGCGCCTCTCTGTCCAACTCTCCGCTTCTGTCCAGCAGCCCGCATCTCTGTTGCTGCCGCCTGTCCGGCGCACGCCTCTGTCTTTGGCTCCGTCCTTTATATCCTATTCTGCTCTATCCTGTTATCCACCCTCCTGTCCAGCACCACCACCACCTCCTGTCTGTCTCACCTGTCCTGTCATCAAAACGCACTCACTGTCAGCACCCACACTCTTGTCCAGCATTCTGTCCAGCACCACCACCTCCTGTTCAGCACCACCACCTCTGTCCAGCACCACCATCTCTGTCCAGCACTGCACACTTCTTATCCAACACCACCACCTCCTGTCCTTTCCACCACCACCACCCCTGTCTACACTACCACCTCTGTCCAACACCACCACTTCCTCCAGCACCACCATGTCCAGCACCACTGCCTTCTATCCTGTGTGCCATTCTGTCCAGCCTGCATTCCTAATCGCTTCCACCACCGCCCCTGTCTATTTTCTGCCTCTATCCAGCACCGCCATTCCTGTCAGCCTGCCGTCTGCTGTCCGCACCACCATCTGCTCTCCACTACCAGCTCTTCTCTGTGCTGCTGCTCTCATCCCAGCACCATTTCCAGTCGCATTACGCCTATCTCTTTCACCACCTCCTGTCCAGCAGCACCATCTCTGTCCAGCCTGCCACCATCCTGTCCAGCACCACCACCTCTGTCCAGCACCATCACCTGCCTCTGTCCAGCACCCACCAGCTCTGTCCAGCACCAGCACCTCCTGTCTTGTTGCACCTCTGTCCAGCACCACACGCCTCCTGTCCAGCACCACCACCTCTGTCAACACCAGCTTGCCGCTTCCTGTCAACACCAACACCTCCTGTCAGACACCACCACCACCTCCTGTCCAGCACCACCACCTCCTGTCTACCGCCTGCACTCCCTGTCCAGCACCACACCTGTTTCCAGCACCACCACACTCTGTCTGTGCAACTGCATCACCGTCCGGCACCATCACGCCTGCTGTCCACCATCACCTCCTGTCAGCACCACCTCTGTCAGCACCAGCCTCATGTCTGCATATCATCCTCGCCACCCATCACATCCTGTACTGACACCATCTGCTCATATCAACACCACCGTCTGTCCAGCACCACCACACTCCTGTCTAACACTACCGCCTCTGTCCAGCACCACCGCCTCCTGTCCAGCACCCATCTCTGTCCAGCTCTCTGCCTCTGTCTAACACCACCTCCTCTGTCAGCACCACACCTCCTATCCCTTGCCACCTCCTGTCTACTGCTACCTCTGTCCACACCTCCTGTCAACACCATCACCTCTGTCCTTTTACCATCCTGTCCAACACCACCTCTGTCTGCTTCCACACCTCTATCCCAGCACAACCACCTCCTATATATCACTGCCTCTATCCAGCATCATTTCTGTCCAGCAGCCCTGTCTGTGCACTCTGTCTGCCTTGCATCTCCTCTGTCACATCACCACCACCTCTGTCCAGCACACACACACACTCCTGTCTATGCCTCCTGTCTAACACCACCACCTCCAGTCCAGCACCACCTCCTCTCACCCACCTCCTGTCTAACACCACCACCTCCCTGTCCTGCACCTCCTGTCCAGCACCACCTCCCTGTCCTTTGCCACCTCCCTCAGGCACTACCACCTCCTGTCCAACACCACCACCTCCTGTATATCACTGCCACCTCCTGTCCAACACCACCACCTCCTGTCCAGCACCACCCAGCACCCCCTATCTAACACCACCACCTCCTGTCAAGCACCATCACCTCTGTCCTTTACACCTCTATCCCCTACCACTTCCTATCTGCTTTTCTACCTCTGTCTAGCTCTATCCACCTCCTGTCACTGCCACCTCTCCAACACCACCACCTCTGTCCAGCACACCACCTCCTGTCCAGCACCACCCACCACACTCCTGTCCCTCAGGCACTTACCTCCTATCCCAGCACCACCACCACCTGCCTGTCTGTGCAGCTACTTGCTCTGTCCAGCACCCATCAGCTCCTGCATGCCATCGCATCACCTCCAGCACCGCCACGCTCATATGTCCCACCGCATCACCATCTCAGCGCTCTGCCGCATCACCATCACCACCGTCACGTCACCATACAGGCACCATCCGCATCTGTCAGCACCACCACTCCTGTCAGCACCACCACCTCCTATCCTGTCACTGCATCCTATCCAGCACCACCACCTCCTGTCAGCACCGCACCTCCTGTCTAACACTACCACCTCCTGTCTAACACCACCTCTCTATCCAGCACCCACCACCCCACCTCTGTCAGCACCACCACCTCTGTCTGCTTACCACCCTATCTAACACCTGACCTCTGTCCTGCACCGCCTCCTTATCCAGCACCTCCTATCCAGCACCACCACCTCCTGTCAGCACCACCACCTCATCTGTCGGCAACCAGCACTCCTGCCAGCAGCCAGCACTCCTGCTTCAATCATCGCCCACTGTCCCGGCGCAATCGCATCTATCCAGACCTGCCATCACCATCTGCTGCCTCATCTGTCCAGCACACCACCTGCATGTCGCACCTTCTGTCAGCACCGCATCTCCTGTCCAGCACCCGTCAGACCCTGTCTGTGCCATCACGTCCTATCAGAGCACCGTCGCATCTGTCAGCACCGCTCTGTCAGCACCACCACCTCCTGTCTAACACTGCCTCCTGTCTAATCATGCCTCTGTCAACCTCAACACCACCTCCTGTCCAGCACCAGCACCACCTCCCTGTCCAGCACCCCCACACCTCCTATCCAGCATCACACCTCCTGTCAAAACCACCACCTCTATCCAACACCACCACCTCCTGTCCAGCACCACCACCTCCTGTCCAGCACCACCCACCTGTCCAGCCAGCTTCTTACCTTTACCACCCCTGTCTGCACTACCCACTTCCTCCAGCACCTCTGTCCAGCACCCTTACCCTGTCAACACTGCAGCTCCCTGTCCCAGCACTGCATCCCTTGCCATATGCTGTCAGGCACCACTGCATTCTGTCTGACATGCCAATTCCATCCAATTCCACCAATCCAGCTTTCCCACCTCTATCTGTTGCTACCTCATCTTTCAGCACCTGCACTCTTGTCTGGCACTGCATCACCATCGGCACCTGCATCTTCCGATCCCAGCACCACCCTGTCTATTTCACCACCTCTGTCCAGCACCACCGTTTCTGTCAGCACCTGCCACTTCATTCCAGCACCACCACCTCCTGTCCAGCACCACCGCACTCTGTCCTTGCCACTTCTGTCAAATGCTACCACCTCCTATCCTTTTCCCAACCACCCCCCTTATCTAACACTACCTCCTGTCCAGCACCATCTCTGTCTGCTACCACCACTTCTGTCGAACACCACCTCCTATCCAGCACCACCATCTCCTATCCAACACCACCACCTTCTGTCCAGCACCACCACCTCTTGTCCAGCACGCCACCACCCTGTCTGCACTACCATACCGTCCAACAGCACCATCTCTGTCCAGCACCACCACCGTGTTCAGCTCCACCACATCATATCGCTTTCATCATCACATCCCAGCACCATCTCTGTCAGCACCACCAAGCTTCACCATCCAGCACTCACCGCCTGTCCAGCACCACCACCTCCTGTCTCCTCCTGCCACCGCCTATCCAGCTCCACCACTTCTGTCTGCTTTCTGCCTCCTGTCCAGCACCGCCGCTTGTATCCAGCACCACCACCCTGTCTGCTTTTCTGCAGCTGTCCAGCTCCACCACCTTCTGTCTAGCACTGCACTCTGTCCATGGCACCATCATTGTCCAGCACCACCCCCTTATCCTACACTACCTCATGTCCAGCACCCATCTCTGTCCAGCACCACCACCACTTCTGTCAACACTACTACCTCTGTTTAACATCACACCTCTATTCATCGCCACCACGTCTGTCCATCACGCCATCTCCTGTCTAACACCACCTCCAGCACCACCACACTCTGTCGTACCACCATCTCCTGTCTAGCACCACCGCTTCCTGCCCACCTCCTGTCAGCACCTAACCTCCTGTCAGCATCACCACTTCTATCCAGCACCTCCATCTCTGTCTAACGCCACCTCCTGTTCATCACCACCACCTCCAGTTAAGCATCACCTCCTATCCAGCATCGCCACCTCTGTCAGCTGCAGCTCTGTCCAATATCACGCCCATCCTGTCCAGCACCACCATCTCTTGTCTAACACCTGCCTCCTGTCCAGCACCACTACCTCTGTTCAGCATCACCTCTGTCCAGCACCACCACCTCTGTCTAACACTACAACACTCCTATCCCAGCACCACCACCACCTCTATCCAGCACCAGCTCATCTGTCAAACACCACCACCCACATCCCTGTCAACACCAACACCTCCTGTCTAACACTAAGGCACTCTGTCACACCACCACCACCTGCTATCCAGCACCACCAGCTCCCTATCACTTTGCCTCCCTGTAACACTACTCCTCTCCTACACCACCACCTTTTGCTTTCTATTGTCCATTTACATTGTCCAGCTTACTTTCTGTGTACTGACCTCTGTCCAGCTTGCACCTCTGTCTAGCTGGTGTCCGCAACGCCACTCATGTCTGGTTGCCACCATCTCCGGCACCGCCGTCTTGTTGTACCTCCGTTGTGTGTTGCGTGTTGTCCAGCACCACGATCTGTGTAAGCACCACCTTATTGCTTGCCACCAGAGTCTGTCATGCTTGCCACTCCTGTTCAGCATCACTTTACGTCACGTCTGTCAGCTTACCACCACCTCTGTCAAACGCACCATTACGTCCTTTACTGCACCTCTATCACTTACCTTCTGTCACGCCACCGCTTTATCCAGCACCACCACCCTTCTGTTTGCTACCCACCTCATGTCAACACCATCTCTATCCAGCACCTGCCACTTCCTGTTCAATGCCACCTCCCCTGTTTTCGCTGTCTTATCTCCTATCTACCACACTCTCTGTCAGAAATCACCGCTTCTATCAAGCACCACCATCTCTGTCTGAACACCACTACCTCGGTGGTCTGTTCGGCATCGTCACTCTGTCCGGCACTTACCGCCTCTTGTCCAGGCACCTGATTTTGTCTGGCGCCGCCTCTTCAACATCCTGGCTGCCTGGTCTGTTCGGCATCTGCGCATCCTGTCCCTGACCGACTCTGTCTCGCCACCGCCTCTTGTCGAGCGCCAACGCAAGCTCATCTGTCAGCCACCTCACTCTGTCATAACTTGCCGCCTGTCAGCACCAGCATATTGTCAGGCTCCACCGCACTCTGTCCCTTTTCTGCATCTGTCAGCATCTGCATCTCAGCCCAGCCAACACTAGCACATCATGTCCAGCGCCTGCTCTCCTATCCAGCGCAGCACCTCTGTCAGCTCCTGACCTCTATCCAGCTCCATGCCTCTGTCAATGCTGCATCATATCCAGCACCAGCACTCTGTCCAGCGCAACGCATCCTGCACTAACGACTCTGTCCAGCACCTTGGCTCTGTCGTACGGCACGCACTCTGTCCAGTACCGGCTCTGTCAGCAATACCAGCACCTGTGGCAACACTTTACATCTGTCAGCGCACCAGGTCTCTAACCAGCGCCTGCACTCTGTCAGGCACCAGACGCCGCTTCCTTCGCTTAAACAACGCCTCTGTCAGGCACGTGTGCATCCTCCATTCAGCACCGCCGCCTGCTATCTGGTGCTGCATTCTATCCAGCCACCGGTTATCGGCACCACCACCTCCTGTCCAGCATCACCTCCTATCAGGCACCTGCCACCTCCTATCCAGCACCACCAGCTCCAGTCCAGCACCACCCACCCACACTCCTGTGTATGCTACCACCTCTGTCACACCTACCACAAACAGTCCGATACCTACACCTCATCCAGCACCAACACCGCTTCTTCCAGCAAGCATCACGTGCTGTCAAAACACAACCACCTCCTGTCCAACACCAGCCTCTGTCTATCACTGCCACCTCCTGTCAGCACCACCTCTGTCCAGCACCACCGCTGACGTCCAGCATCACCACTTCTGTCAGGCACAGCACCACCTCTATCCAGCACGCCACCACCTCTATTCCAGCGCCACCACACTCCAGTGGTGCTGCCTCCTGTCAGCACCACCACCACCTCCTGTCCAGCACCACCGTGTCTGGCATGCCCCTCGTCATCCCAACACCACCACCTCCTATCCAGCACCACCACACTCCATCCCAGCACCAACACCTCCACCATCCAGCACCACCACCACCTCCTATCCAGCACCTGTCTCCTGTTACTACAACCTCCTATCCAACACCACCACCTCCTGTAACAACACCTCTATCAACACCACCCAGCACCTCTGTCCAGCACCACCACCTCCTCCCAGCACTACCACCTCCTGTCCCACTTACACCTGTCCTTTACCAGCTCTGTCCAGCACCACCTCCTATGTGCTTTTCTACCTCCTGTCTACTTACACACTCTGTCTGCTGCACACATCTGTCCCACCTCCTGTCCAGCACCTTGCCCATCCTGTCCAGCACTGCATCTGTGATCATGCCAGCTCTGTCCAGCACCACCGCACTCCTGTCAGCACCACCATGTCACTATCAGCACTGCCTCTCCTATCCATGCCTCCTGTCAGCACCTGCACCTCTTGTCTGCACCACTACCTCCTGTCTAACACCATCCCTCCTCCATCTGCTTCCACCCACCTCCTGTCCAACACCACCACCTCTATCTAACACCACCACCTCCTGTCCAGCATGTGCCTCCTATCCAGCACCAACACCACACCTCTGTCCAACACCCACCACCTCTGTCCAGCACCACAGCTCTGTCAACACCACACTCTGTTGCTTGCTACCCTCTGTCCCAACACCACCACCTCCACCACCACCTCATGCTACCTCCCAGTCCAGCACCAGCCTCTTCCAGCACCTCCAGCGCCACCTGTCCAGCACCACCACCTCTGTCCAGCACCAGCAATGCGTGACTTCTAG
>NW_024726210.1:27500-43613 GCF_018991925.1 Homarus americanus | reverse complement strand
TTGGTGGCCTTCGTTCAGTTACGTATTGCTGGTGCTTCCCGTCTAGACTCTGGGTTTCCGTCTTGTCCTCGTAACAAGCGTTAACATCCTAAAACCCTCAGTGGGACTTCCCTGCTTACTAGAGCCTTGCAAATACCTAACTAGAGATATATTAACACGCATTAACAGCTGCTTGTTATAACAGATGACCCGTGTTCGTTTGAGTCACGCGTCAATACAGGCGAAGTTATTAATAGCAGCGACGGTACTTGCCGAATTGCTGCTCTTACATTACTTACGTGCAATCTTAGGTACGTGCGGTTACATTTATGGGAACACAGCAGCTTTTACATTATATATTTGTAGCATACGTTACCTTACCCCGTGTGTTCCGTTGAGGTAGACTAAACCAAATAGTACTGGGCAAGTCAAGATGAACTGAAGTAAAATAAGCTTTGCATTCCATTTTGTTGACCACTAGACCCCGCTCGTCTGATTACAAACTACTGGAAATTATACATATACGAAGGCAGAACTGTCTTATGGAACATTTACCAGAAACACATTAACTAAAAATATATAACTCACTTTCAGGGATTTGCTCACCTTACTGTTGCCCACATTCAACAAGAAAAAATAGGCAATATTAAAAATACGGATCAGACACATCGAGGTTGAAGAATCGCTAGGAAGGAAAAAGGTAAAGATTTTTCACTCCACATCAGTTACTGTACCGTCAAGATCATGTTATAAATTAACGCGCCTGTCATCACTCGGCCGAGACCTCTGGCCTATAGGACACCTATATCATTTTCTGTAGGAAATACCAGTGACATTCATCCGAAAGGATATCGAAGAGCCATAGTCTATTTCTACTGCTGACATCAGCGACCATTTTGGTTAAAAAGTATATTTACTAGCAACTTGTTCATAAGCACAAAAACAAAAACAAAACATTTAGAATCTTCGGAATCAATCCATCAATCAGATAACCAGATTTCTAACCTTATAATATCTGAGGTTTGGCGACCTAAATGTTCTCGGGCTGTTCTTTCCAATCCTCAAGGTTTTGTATCTCTCTAGGGACACAGTCTCTGCCTTCCCTGGCCCTCCTACCTTCAACTTTGTCCATTAATATTTCTGTTGTCTCCTCTCTCTAGTATATGGCCAAAATATGTCCAAATATCTTTTTCTGTACATTTCAAGTATTTCTCTTACAGACTATATGTACTTCGTTATACATACATGGCATATTAATATCAGCCCAACTTAGGAAAGAATGTTTACTTTTAACACACATTTGTACTGTATGTATTCGGATGTAAGTTAACTCAACCCCGCCTTGTGTTTAATATACTTGTATATATTATTCAGCGTCGTTGGATGACCATTATTGTAATTATCACTTTTTTATAGCCTGTCTAAAATTTTATAATATGAAAAATTTTAGTTTTATATATCGGTATGTAGAGTATGTGATGCGTGTTACGTGTGCATAGTTACTCACATATGAGTGACCAATATAAAAATATAGGTTATAATTTAAAAACATTACAGACACACGTCAGTTTCCTCTTCCCACAGTACAAAGTATCATAACATTCAGAACCTAAAAAATTAGTATTTAACCTAAATAATTGAAAATATCATCCAGACAATAAGCTACTCTGAAATATCCCACAGAACCAATTTTATTTGCGTCTTTACACAGTAGCTCTTTGGCAGACCTGAATATCAGAAATACTTGAAATCTAATTACCACATACCCGAAAAAATTACCCAATACAATAAGAGATATACAGCAAATACAATTATAGTGACCAATTCTGAGCGGTTTTGCAAAACACTGCTTCCCACCGCAATACATTAATAAGTCTGAACCGAAGAAATTCCTTTACAAATAAATCTACGAAATCCGAAAAAAACATACGCCTACAGTAGACAAACAGAGGCAGCCTACCTCGAGAATTTGTTTAAAGCAATCAGTTGGTCATCACTGTAATACCAAAGATAAATCATTGACCTAATCAAATTTCACATGACCTCCCAGTATTCCTACAACCTGTTCAAGAAAATTACTTGTGACTATTGCAAGGCCCAAAGCGACCCAGCGATCACGGTAGAACATTTCCCACATCTCCCCCCACACACACACTGTCATATAAGACAGAACATGAAAACTCATGTGATCTGAATGACAGAATGGTTAACATGCCAAGTCACAGTCCAGCACTTACAAATCTTTCTTTGGATGATAAAAAGACCCAAGTTGCCATACCGGCCAGAATTAATGTTAAATTGCATTTTACAGTGTTCACTGTAACACAAAATTACCATTTACAGTGTTCCTGTAACACAGAAGTACATTTACAGTGTTCACCGCAAACACGGGAAATTACCATTTCAGTGCTCCTGTAACACGAAATTACCATTTACAGTGCTCCTGTAACACGAAATTACCATTTACAGTGTTCCGTACACGAAATTACTATTTACAGTGTTCTGTAACACGAAAATAATATTTACAGTGTTCCTGCCAGCTTTGAAATTACCATTTACAGTGTTCACTGTAACACGAAATTTACCCTTACAGTGTTCCTGTGAAACCTAAATTACCATTTACAGTGTTCCTAGTACACCAAATTACCATTTACAGTGTTCACCAACCACTAAATTACCATTTACAGTTCATAACACGAAATACCATTTACAGTGTTCCTGTAACTTTAAATTACCATTTACAGTGTTCTGCAACACAGAATTACCATTTACAGTGTTCCTGTAACACTAAATTACCATTTACAGTGTTCCTGTAACACGAAAATTACCATTTACAGTGTTCTGTAACACTAAATTACCATTTACAGTGTTCCTGTAACACTAAATTACCATTTACAGTGTTCATAACACGAAATTACCATTTACAGTGCTCCTGTATCACTAAATTACCATTTACAGTGCTCACCTGTAACACTAAATTACCATTTACAGTGTTCCTGTAACACGAAATTACCTTACAGATGCTCCTGTAACACTGAAATTACCATTTACAGTCCTTGTAACACGAAATTACCATTTACAGTGTTCTGTAACACTAAATTACCATTTACAGTGTTCCTGTAACACGAAATTACCATTTACAGTGCTCCTGTAACACGAAATTACCATTTACAGTGTTCCTGTAACACGAAATTACCATTTACAGTGTTCCTGTAACACGAAATTACCATTTACGGTGCTCCTGTAACACTAAATTACCATTTACAGTCCTCCTGTAACACGAAATTACCATTTACAGTGTTCCTGTAACACGAAATTACCATTTACAGTGTTCCTGTAACACGAAATTACCTTACAGTGTTCCTGTAACACGAAATTACCATTTACAGTGTTCCTGTAACACGAAATTACCATTTACAGTGTTCACGCAAAACTACCATTTATAGTGTTTCTTAACACGAAATTACCATTATAGTGTTCCTGTAACACGAAATTACAGTGTTCATAAGTACCGTACAATGATGTTCCCGCAACACGAAATTACCATTTACAGTGTTCTGTAACACGAAATTACCATTTACAGTGTTCCTGTAACACTAAACTACATTTATAGTGTTCACACGAAATTACCATTTACAGTGCTCCTGTAACTGAAATTACCATTTACCATGCAACACTAAATTACCATTTATAGTGTTCCTGTAACAATTGAAATTACTATTACAGTGCTCCTGTAACACGAAATTACCATTTACAGTGTTCCTGTAACACTAAATTACCATTTACAGTGTTCCCGTGACACTAAATTTACCATTTATAGTGTTCCTGTAACACCAAATTACCATTACAGTGTTGCAAACCAAGTTACCATTTACTGTGTTCCTGTAACCCAAATTACCATTTACAGTGTTCCTGTAACAAATTACCATTTACAGTGTTCGTAACACCATTTACAGTGTTCCTGTAACACCAAATTACCATTTACAGTGTTCCTGTAACACCAAATTACCATTTACAGTGCGCAAAATTACCATTTACAGTGTTCCTGTAACACTAAATACCATTTATAGTGTTCCTGTAACACAGAATTACATTTAGTGTTCCTGTAACACCAAATTACCATTTACTATGTTCCGTAACACCAAATTACATTTACAGTATTCCGTAACACTAAATTACCATTTATAGTGTTCCTGTAACGCAAATTACCATTTACAGTGTTCCTGTAACACGAAATTACATTTACAGTGTTCCTGTAACAAATTACCATTTATAGTGTTCCTGTAACACCATTACAGTGTTACTGTAACACTAAATTACCATTACTGTGCTCTGTAACACAAATTACCATTTACAGTGTTCCTGTAACACCAAATTACCATTTACTGGACACCTTCCAGTTACCATTTACAGTGTTCTGACACCAAGTACCTTTACAGTGTTCCTGTAACACCAAATTACCATTACAGTGCTCGCCAGCACTAAATTACCATTTACAGTGTTCCGTAACACAATTACCATTTACAGTGTTCGCACTAAATTACCATTTACAGTGTTTGCAAATTAGCACATTACAGTGTTCCTGTAACACTAAATTACCATTTATAGTGTTCCTGCTCACCAAATTGCCATTTACTGTGTTCCTGTAACACCAAATTACCATTTACAGTGTTCCTGTAACACTAAATTACCATTTACAGTGTTCCCGTAACACCAAATTACCATTTACTGTGTTCTTGTAACAGCAAATTACCATTTACAGTGTTCCTGTAACACCAAATTACCATTTACAGTGTTCCTGTAACACCAAATTACCATATATAATGTTCCTGTAACACTAAATTACCATTTACAGTGTTCCTGTAACACCAAATTACCATTTACAGTGTTCCCGCAACACCAAATTACCATTTACAGTGTTCCTGTAACACTAAATTACCATTTACAGTGTTCCTGTAACACCAAATTACCATTTACTGTGTTCCTGTAACACCAAATTACCATTTACAGTGTTCCTGTAACACTAAATTACCACTTACAGTGTTCCTGTAACACTAAATTACCATTTACAGTGTTCCTGTAACACCAAATTACCATTTCCAGTGTTCCCGTGACACCAAATTACCATTTACAGTGTTCCTGTAATACTAAATTGCCATTTACACTGTTTCCGTGACACCAAATTACCATTTACAGTGTTCCTGTAACACTAAATTACCATTTACAGTGTTCCCGTGACACTAAATTACCATTTACAGTGTTCCTGTAACACTAAATTACTATTTACAGTGTTCCCGTAACACTAAATTACCATTTACAGTGTTCCCGTAACACTAAATTAGCATTTACAGTGTTCCTGTTACACTAAATTACCATTTACAGTGTTCCCGTAACACTAAATTACCATTTACAGTGTTCCTGTAACGCTACATTACCATTTACAGTGTTCCCATAACGCTACATTACCATTTACAGTGTTCCCGCAACGCTACATTACCATTTACAGTGTTCCCGTAACGCTACATTACCATTTACAGTGTTCCCATAACGCTACATTACCATTTACAGTGTTCCTGTTACACTAAATTACCATTTACAGTGTTCCCGTAACACTAAATTACCATTTACAGTGTTCCTCTAACGCTACATTACCATTTACAGTGTTCCCATAACGCTACATTACCATTTACAGTGTTCCCGTAACGCTACATTACCATTTACAGTGTTCCCGTAACGCTACATTAATGACAATCTATTAAAACAAGTGATAATAGAGTGAATGATACCGCCCTTTATCTCAATGTTTTTATGAACGCTTAAGTGAGGGACAAGTTGATGTAACTTGTTTCAAAATCTTTACTGTTTGTCCGGATTACAAATTTTACAGAGGCAGGGTATGTGTGAGAGGATGACGGGGTCAAGGTGAGGGTGTTTGAGTTTTCATACGGCAAACAAAGTAATTTTAATACCCATTAAAGCAAGTCACTTGCAAATCCAGTAGATAAGATATCTTCTTACACAGTATAAGAATCTTATAAACACAGCAAACACAGTAACACGTACACACAGTAAACATAGCAACTTACGCCAAACAAAGTAACTAACATTATACATAATTAATCAAGTTACACAATAAAGAAAAAGCTTTTACTTACGCAAAGTCATTAATCACTTTATCCTCTTCGCCACTGCCCTAGCCGTTTGGGAGGCTGGTTACATCTATGTTTCGCACAGTTAACACGTATTGTTCTGGATCAAGAATGTATCTGAACTTGCGCCAGTGTTGGTCAAGTCTGGTTTTGAATGAGTTCACACTCGGTGCCGTCACAACTTTCTATGGCACATTAGTCCAAGAGTTCACAACTCTCCAAAAAAGTTTGCCCTGACACTTTCATGAACTTATGGCTTCTTCACGATAAAGCTGTGACCTCAAGAGGGCTGTACATCTATCCTCAACTCCCCATAACAAACCACTGCACTAACAGTAGTAAGTTATCACATTATTAAAGAGGACATCAACATACAGAAGTTAGATAATAGCACACTCATTATGGGAGTTTGTTAACATAGCCACACACTGACCTAAGTAAAATACACATTTCCTTGCCTTGAATGATACAAATATAGATAAGAGGCATACCAACACATCTTTGAGATTATAGAAATGTTTGTCCCAGTTTTGTGTAATTCGTGATTACATCAAGGTTAACGGACCCCGTGCGACCAAATAACCCAATTACGACATTACTAGTGGCATCCCTAAGTTCACACAGAAATGTCCAAACTCAGAAGTGTACTTAACCCAATTATTGTTCACTGGAGTAAATCAAATAATCTTAGTTGATTATTTTCTTTTATTTTGCGCTATAAACATAATCGAGGAGACTTATAAATAAGATCCCCTGACACATTTCTTCCTTTGCCATTCTGATCACCCGAAAACATACTCCAATTCAGCAAAACAATTTACTAAAATGAGAAACTGCCATTGTCAAGAAAGCAAATAATGCGCTATTGCTGTTATCAGCTACAGTCTCAGATGAAGACAATGTTGTCCAGCATGACTGATGTGTCACCTACGAACATTTTAGTCGTTATCTATATTCCTTGTGATTCAACACGAACCCAAATTTTGTAGGCTTCATTTCTGGTTAAAATCTATAACACCCGAGCATAATAAATGTGTTTCAGTGACTCGAGGTTTAAACAGTAAAATTTCCTAGGTGTTACATCAGGCCTATAGTACCTGTAAAATTGCCAGATATAATCCGAGACTCGATAAAATAAACTGGGTGGCTGTGAACCACTATCACCACATCCACTTATACAGAAACGTCACTGTCGCTCAAAAATTCAAAATTTTATAGTAACTGTGAACCACCCAAGTGGCAGACGTCAAAACCACCACTTCTCAAACCCTTATCAATCCTGCATGTGATACAGGAGTGGTGTTTCTAAGGAAAATCAGCATGAAATTGGGAAGATTATACTAATAATATTGACTTCATTTGAAGTGTGTGTGTGTGTGTTATAGATAGATATCCAATATAATCGTCATAAAATTTACTTTATTTCAGCATGTATATATACAATGTACAATTATCGACAGTATAAGTATACAAACAATACACGTACTGCATAATGCAGGTCTACAATGGTAAGCAAGAAGTAGATTCGACCAAGGACAACCTGTTCATTAGAGTTACCATACTGTAATACTGAAAAGAAGCATACAGTATTACTGTATGCTTCTTTTCAAATTTTCCTTTATGTGAGTGTATGTGTGTGTTTTCCAATCGTGCAACAACATATACAGTATTATTGTACACTTACCTCACGGTCTTCAGGAAAGAGGTACGTAGGTTTATCAGTCGCCCGGTCGGGTTCGAAAGCTGGATTCACAGACATGGTGCTCGGGTACACTGCACGTTCTCAAACTCACACGGAAGCCGGGCAGACGGCAATGTGAAAGCTCAGCAACTGACGCCCTTGTCTCTTCATACAAAGTTGGACTGAGCAACCTGGGGTTTGATTCAGCGAACTAAATCAGTAATCACGACGTAGACTGGCTGGTTGTTGTTAGCTCCAGGTGTGCCGTGTGGGGTCACCTGAAATGTTACCCTGTATTTCTTAATGAGTTTCTTGGATCTGAAATAAAATAGAAAATTGCACTATTAATGAATGACATTTCCAGGAAATTATGAATGTGTGTGTGTGTGTGTGTGTTAGAAAAAAAAAGGACACAGCAGAAGGCCTTGAGCTTCGAGATGCAGCTCCTATATCCACTCAACAATTATCATTCAGGTGTATCTGTTCATACTCTACGAGTACAGTACTGTGTACCGTTATTTTAAAACCTCTTAGCATGACAAGTTGATAGTGTTATTGCGTAATTTCCACTCATTTACAACTCTTGTCTATGAACCAATGTTTACCTGTTTCCTTCCTAAATCTATCTATTTTTAAATCCATCGTTGCAGGTTCTGTTTTGATTTAATAGTTGGAGTAGCTTATGTCACCTTTATTTAAATCCCTCTTCCATTTATAGACTTGGATCATATCGTCCCTCACTGTACTGTACGTCTCTCAAGAGAAGGCACGTTAGATATGGAACGTTCGGGATTACCATTGTCATATTTCTCTGAATACTCTTAAGTGTGTATGTGTGTGTGTGCGTATATGTGCGCTTGAGTATGTTCAAGTACATACATGTCTCATAAAGAAAGTTTCATTAACTGTAATGTGGTATACCGTAATAAGCAGACATACCGAAGGTCCTCCCCCGGTTGTGCATTTTTCATAATCTATATGTGGTGTCTTAATTTCTTAAGGCTATTTAAGTAGGAGAGATTGAGGCACAGTCTTCTAAAGCCCATGTTTATTTCCTGCTCCCTTTACAGTGAGTCTGCACATAAATCCACCTCCCTACACTGAGTTTACATATAAACAATAAATATTTAAAGTAAATATATACAGTTGTTGCTGTAATAATATAAATTATTCCTTTAAACAATTATTTGTACAGTAATATATAACACTATAGGCTAAAGGACACTAAATTCGTGTTGCGAGTGACTCATTTATCTGTATAGCTATGGTACAGCTGATGTCAAAATAATCACGTGTTGCCATATTCACTTAAGGGTTTTCTATTTAATAAGTAACTTGATAAATATACGTAGTAGTTAAAAAAGTATCTGACAGGGTGGGTCCGATAACTTCCGAAATTATACGTACTGTATTTCATGTAAATCCACAATGAAAACGTGGATAAGATAAATCTTGATAAAATCACACGGGAAAATGGAAACAACGTACTGTATGTACAACTCGGGGGGGTTGGTATGTGATTACTATCACATAGTATAAGAAGACAACACGCATATCCCAATACCTATCGTCCGTGGTCTCATTGTTTCGCACAAAGTACGCATAGTGTTACGACCGTGTCGTATTTTTTTTAATTTTTTTTTATATAACCTGCTTCCATGTTGTTCCATATTATTCCTGTAATGATGTGTTATATTTACTATTATATTATCTAGTCACCTTACCCTGTGCTGTTAAGGTTTTAACTGTTATTATTTGTTCAAGCCCATCTTATTTCTTCATTTAGTATTGTAACAGGCATTCTTTGTTTCTCTAACGACCATCTACATCGTTAAACGACCCATGTTTCACCGGCTGGTCGCTTGGCGGGAACCGACCATATATAGTACTCCACCTGTAGACAGAGCAGAGCAGTGTGAGCCACTGCTGTGAGAAGACGCACGTCGCAATTACTCCCGACCCAAGCGGTTCCACGCTTCCACTTGCTCACGACGGCGCCTAGCCAGACTTACTGTCGCCACACACGCCACTTTCACTTTGACGTGGATCTCTCGTCTCTCTTGAATTGACTTGCTTGTTTCTGTGTTTTTTGCTCACAATTCTTAGTGCCCTCACCGATTCTCCCAGTATTAATGAACCCTGCGGGAACTGTCACTGTCGTTAGGTCAGTCCACCACCCTACGACCCCCGTTGGGGGGGGGGGGGGGGGGTGGTTGGCTACGGCACTGGTCCTGGGGCAACGAGGAACTAGGTAGGTATAGTGAGCCTTCATTGTCAATTTATTGATTTAAGACGAGCGAGAGAGACGTAACCAATGGAAGGAAAATGCCACAAGAGGCTTCGGAAGGAAGACGACTTCTCCGACATGGCCAATATGTCCCGAGCAATCCACCCCGTGGCAGAACCACCCACCGTCGCGATTCCGACTGTGATGAAGTACAAGATTCCCAAGGAAACCGAGTTCGACCATGCATACGAGGTAGTGGTAGCACTGGAACTGGGATACAAGAACATCAAGTTCAGTGTGAAGCCCAATCTAGTTGGAGACTTGATACTTTCCCCCCAAGACCACAACACAGCCAAGATCCTCAGCGAGGTCAGCAATCTCAACGGGAAGGCGATCAAGATAATACCATTAGACCCCGAGGAGAAAACAACCAGAATGGTCCTACTACGATATCCTCTGGAACTACCTGTAGAAGTCGTCACAAAACATTCAAAAGTGACCAAGGCAGAGCGCTGTGTTACAAGTCGGGACAAAGCACAGACAAGGCAAGTGCTAGTGGACATCAAGGGGACAGTCCCAGAGGAGGTAGACCTAGGCAACTGGGGGACTTACAAGTTGCGTCCTTTTGTCCCAGAACCACTACGATGCTACAAATGTCAGAAATTTGGACATCACCAATCCAGGTGCCACAAAAACGTGAGATGTGGCATTTGCAGCCAAAGCCACATGATATAAATGTGTATTCAGAAACACAAGGACGGAACCATCACGACAGCCAAGTGCCCAAATTGTGGAAAGAAACATCACGCTTGGAGCACATCATGCCCAGAGAGGAGAGAGCGAATGAAAGTTGCAATGGCAAAAGTTCAAAACAGAACAGAAGCACCTCAGAGCACATTCGTGTGGGGTCAACAGCGACAGAATAAAGTCAACCCAACACCCACTCCGCCCCAACTGTCAGAGGATTCCTTCCCTGCACTTCCTTCACCAGGCTACAGGACAAAATTGAAGACACCGGGACAAAATCAGTTCATGCAGAAAACCATGACAAACCAGTGGACTCCTCAACCGCAGCTCCAGAGCTGTGTAGCAGTAAAAGGACAGAACACTCCAGTATTGGTGGAGAACACCATATTGCCTGGGACACTGCGACCCCTTCAGGCGACCACCCAACTGAATACACCCCAGCCTGCCAATCTACAAGCGGCATTCACCGAAGAACAAATAAAACAGATGATCACTATTATGATAGTGACTTTCTCTACGATAATACAGAAACAAGATACCAGCACCGAAAATATAATAAACGCAGTTATGACACAGCTCACAGAAAAGATGCAGGAAGACCAGACCCACAAAACTCCACAACTACAAGTGAAACAGACGACGCCCTTGAGACAGATATCAGACTAGAGGAAGAACTTGCCATCCAAGAGATCACTGAAAACCGTGAAACCTCAAGCCCCTTGCAACAGATCACGAGGAATAGAACAACAAACACAGACCGTCAGCAAACACACGATCACAGACAAGAGCGACAGCACCCTGAAGAGAGAAGACAACACTCCCGAGATTCCACCTCCTGCTCCTCCCTCAGAGCAGGTGCCCAAGAAACAGCCACCACTCCTGACGGACGAGGAGGAGAACGACTCAACCATGAATGCCGGGAGCAACTACAGCACCATCGACGAGGAGACAATGACAATAGCCCCACCTCCTTGTAATCTCAAGATAACACAGTGGAATATACAAGGCCTGTCCAACAAACGGCATACTGTACAAGCAGCAGCCTCAGCTAAAAATATTGATGTCTTCATTCTACAAGAAACCCTGATGTCCAAAGATCAACAATTCCGCTTGCCTGGATACCAACAGTACTCTGTACCAAAGGGGCCCAACTCCCATGGCAGCATGATTCTCGTCAGGGCGACCATCCCCAGTTCAGAAGTAGAACCAGTTCACTGTGGAGATGGAGTAGAGGCACAAGCTATTCGGATACACCTGGCAAACGACAGTCTTGTAGTATACAATATCTATAAACCGCCTACCAAACGACTAGAAGCCGGTGAACTACTGACACAAGCAACACAGGAACTTATGCACATTGCTGGGGACTTCAATGCCCATCATCCAACGATCAATTCAACCACAAGAATGAACCTGGATGGTCGTCACCTAGTGGAACTGCTGACAGATGTTCCAGAAATAACGCTCATTAATACTGGGGAACCAACACACATACTGGGAGGAACACTGGACCTCGCATTCATCTCCACTGAGCTCGTTCCAGTGGCTCAGTGGGAAGTGGATGATGAACTGACCAGTGACCACTTTGCAACGACAACTACTTTGAGAATGGAACTACTCCCTCCTCCCCCACGTCCGCCACCCAGATGGAATACCAAGAAAGCAAATTGGAAATTATATCAAGATGAACTCCAAAAATGGTTTTCGAACTATGAACCAGCAGAAGATATTGACCAACTAAATCAGGACCTTACTGGTGCCATACAACAGCAGCAGAGAAAGCAATACCAAAAACAAACCCTACAAATAGACACCACAAAGACTACTGGTTCTACAATGACGAAGTCAGAGAACAGAATCACAGAATCAACACATTCAGAAGACATCTCCGACAATACCCTTCCCCTGAGGGAGTGAAACTCTTGAGAGCTGCTGTTCAACATGCTCGTCAAATTACTCAGAAAATTAGGGAAGACAAATGGCTCGAGTGGTGCGCAACCTTTAATGCACACACCAGCCTGAGTGAACTCTGGAGAAAACTCAGGATAGCAACAGGAAAACTGCCCAGATCTCCAGCCCACCCCCAGCCACTACAGGAAGCAAATCGCTTGGCAGAGCACTTTGCAGGACGCTCGTCATCAGCTCAACTACCTCCTGAAATAAGACTTCATCTACAGCAAGTACAACTGGAGAGAGAAGTAGTAGTCAGACATGCAATTGAACAAGCTGACACTACAGACTGTCTGTTTACTATAGACGAAATCAGAAGGGCCAGGAAAACAAGCAAAGACACCGCTCCTGGCAGTGATGGTATAACCTATTCATTGCTCAGCAATGCAGGACTTGCTGGTGAACTTGCTCTCATAACAGTTATAAACGCATCATGGTCAGCAGGCAAACTCCCGTCAGCTTGGAAAGGAGCAAACATTGTTCCTATTCCCAAACCCAATGATCCCCCGAATTTCAGACCAATATCACTAACAGCATGCATCGGCAAAACCGCCGAAAGGATGGTCCTTACACGACTCCTCTGGAAAATTGGACCACTTCACCACAATATCTTTGGATTCAACCAAAGGTCTCAGCACTGCACACAGTTTGGCCACTCTCCTGGGATCGATTGGTCAAAATAAGGCAATCGTAGTATTCCTTGATCTAGAGAAAGCATTTGAGCTGGCAAATGCACAGGCCATTGTAACCACTCTGGCCCGGAAAGGCGTCAAGGGATACCTAATGGCTTGGATTGCTGACTATCTCCAAAACAGAACAGCAAGAGTTACTTGTCAAGGACAAGTCTCAGGTCAGCAAAGACTGGAAAATGGCACACCACAAGGAGGAGTTCTTAGTCCAACTCTCTTCAACATCCTCATGGAAAACTTGTGTCGGCTCCCCTTTCAGGAGGGTACCAAACTGCTGTGCTATGCTGACGCCTTAGCACTGATAGTAAAAGGCAGAAACCAAATCGGCAAAGTCCAAAGAGCACTAGACCTCATCAGTGAAGAATGTATGAGGCTCGGGCTCAAGATATCAATCCCCAAATCGAAAGCCATGAGGTTTGGACACAATGAGCCGGTGACACAACTTCAAATACAAGGTATTGCCCTACAATGGGTCAATGTATACAAATACCTGGGCATCTGGATTGACACTGAGATAAACTATCTAAGAGACCGAATAGGCAAGAGAGTCAACATGATGAGAGCCATGACAGGACCCAAGGTGGGTGCGGGACATGTAGTCCTAAGAACGCTATATATACACGCCATTCGATCATTAACAGACTATGCGACACCGGCTCTTAACACACTGTCTGAGGGGCAGTGGGCGAAATTAGAAGTTGCCCAGAATAACGCTATGAGAGCCATTGTCAAGGCACCTATGTGGACAAAAATTGAAAACTTACACATGGAGACAGGTCTCACATCTCTCCAAACCAGAGCGGAACGATTAACAGCGTGCTTTGCAACAAAACTGATTACCAGGGCTCGGGAGGGTGACATCAAGAATGGACTCTTACGAGCACTGAACCTTAACAGAGATGTCTTTAACAAGAAAACATGGCTATTGTGCGCAGCTGACGCTGTAAATCGACTGAAATTGAAAGACACAATCCTCAGCAAAGGACCTGATACAATGAGTCAAGACTACAGCACCCCAGCACCGTGGGAGTTCCCGCCAGCAGTCTTCAACATTCTACAAACTGGGACAAGAAAGGCTGACTGTAACCCACATGAGCTCCGACAGATAGCAGAGAGAAACATGAAGGCACTAACACCTCACAATAGTACAGTGTATTACACAGACGGTTCCGTAGAGACCACCAGTACGAAGGCAGGAGCAGCCTTCACTATAGAAGGAGGTAACACGTCCCTTTGGAGAACTTCAGATGGATGCTCTACTTTGCAAGTTGAGCTAGCCGCCATACTTGGAGCCCTAAGACACGCTTCCATAAACAGTCAACAAGGCATTGTAATACACACTGACTCACGATGTGCTATTGAAGCGCTACAATGCAGAGAGCCTAGAGACAACATTCATCTCATAACATCCGTTATTGGACTACTGCAAGGTTTAAAACTACAAGATCGGCAAGTTATCTTTAACGGGGTGCCCAGTCATATCGGAATCCCAGGGAATGAACGAGCTGATGCTGCTGCCAAGGCTGCGTTAGAACAGCGAAACATTGAGATGAACATCCCGCCCAGTCAGGAGCAGATAAAGAAGACCACAATAACACGAACTGCCTAGTGGAAAATAGAGAAACATAGAAGATTAACACCAGTATCACGATCGGCCAGGTGGTACTATCTGGTCACGAATTATGAGAGACCACCATTCATGAAGGATATAACAAGAAGGGAAGAAGTCAACTTCCACCGACTGAGACTGGGATACCCATGCATTTGAGAAATACTTGTATCGGAACAAGCAGAGCAGCGCATGTGCAAGACCTGCGACAGCGGAGCGGAAAACACACTGCAGCACTACCTCACAGAGTGCCCTGGAACACAATTAGCTAGGAGAAACATACAACCACCTATCACAGCAGAGAAGGTTGCCAGAAAGCTAACCACCAACTACTCTCAAGAAACCCTACAGTTTCTTACCGAGCATCCCACCCCCACATTAGTGGTGGAGATGTGCATTTAACCAAAAAGACGCTGGTGTTTTATCCCAGCAGTGGGTGGACCAGCATTTTAGCTTAAGGTCCACGTAGGTAATATTCCTACAAATCAATTAAAAAAAAATAAAAAAAATATAAAAGACGGAGTTCATTCCAGTCCTCCTGTCATTCAGTCCACGTTCTTTTGAGTGACACCCGTCACCTGTTACTTATACTTTATTTTATTTCTGTGTTGTTCCTGTCGCCACCAATGTGGTATATCTATGTGAGTACCTATTCATGTCTCTTATGTGTCCATCAGTGCTTGCTTAGTTACATTTAAGTAATTCGGTGTTGTTTCACGATAGTTAATTTCAGTGTTAGTTATTTTATATGTTTATGCAGTGTTAACGTAATCCAGTGCTTTATTTTTATTCTATATATTTTAAGCAGTTCTTTTGATGTTTCGATGTTTTAGTATCATTTGTGTCTTAAAAGTTTCGATAGTGAATCAATTTGTTGTGACAGCCTACGAGGCTCTTTATTGTGTTAGTATTTAATTTAATTAAATTCTTAAAGGTTTACTTTATTTATTTTTATTCCCTTTTGATTTACTTCACTTTTTTTTTGTTTGGTTACGCCTAGAACCTGGATATTAAAGTAAATTAAGAGACGGCGTAACTATATATATATATATATATATATATATATATATATATATATATAT
>NW_024726210.1:0-20000 GCF_018991925.1 Homarus americanus | reverse complement strand
ACCACCTCCTTCACCTTCCACCTCTCCCACCTTCCACTCTTCCACCTCCACTCTCCCACCTACCACCTCTCACTTCCACTCTCCCACCTACCACCCTCCACTACTCCTCTCTACCTTCCCACCTACCACCCTTCCACCTTCCACCTCTCTCTCCCTCCACCTCTCCACCTTACCACTCTCCCACCTTCCACTTCTCCCACCTACCACCTCTCTCCTTCCACCTTTCTCCTTACTCTCCCACCTCTCTCCCACCTACCACTTTCCCCACTCTCACCACCTCCTACCTCTTCCACCCCTCCCACCTACCACCTTTCCATCTCCCACCTACCATCTCTACCTCACCTACCACCTTCCACTTACCTACCACCTCTCCCACCCACCACCTTTTCACCTTCTCCACCTACCACCTCTCTTCTCCTTCCACCTCTCCCACTCTTCCACTCTTTCCCACCTACCACCTCTCTCTTCCACTCTTCCCACCTACCACCTCTCCCACCTACCACCTCTTCCACCTCCTCCCACCTACCACCTCCTCCACCTACCACCTCTCTCCACCTTCCACCTCTCCCACCTACCACCTCCCCACCTACCACCTCTCCCCCCCTCTTCCACCTCTCTCCCACTCCACCACCCCCCTCCTTCCACCCTCTCCTCCCACCCTACCACCTCCCTCCCACTCACACCTCTCCCACCTCCACCTCTCTCCTCTCACCACCTTCCCACCTATCACCTCCCCTCCCCACCTCTCACCCTCCCACCTTCCACCTCTCCTCACTCCACCACCCCTCTCCCTCCTTCCACCTCTCCCACCTTCCACCTCTCCTTCCTTCCACCTCCCCCCTCCTACCACCTCTCCCACCTTCCACCTCTCCCACCTTTCCCCACTCTCCTACTGTATTGTATCACTTTCATTACTTGCATTGTGTTTCACTGTATTTGTACTGTACTGTGTTGTGCTCTCACCATACTGTTTTTGTGTCTCTACTGTACTGTGCTCTATTGTACTGTACTGTATCGTGCCTTCACTGTACTGTACTGTGCCTGACTGTACTTGTACTGTGCTCTACTGTAATTGTACTGGACCCTCACTGTAATTGCACTGTGCTCTTTGCACTGCACTGTACTGTGTCCACTGCACTGTGCCCCACTGCACTGAGCCCCTCCCCAACTGTACTGTGCCCATCATAATTGTCTCCACCTGTCTGGCACCATGTTCCCACTGACACTGTGCCTTCTGGCACACAGGCCTTGCCTTTACACTGCACTCTACTGTACTGTGCTGTGCCTTCCTGTCCTTGCATTGTGCCTTTCACTGTACTGTGCTCCACTGTACAGCACTGTTCCCCACTGTACTGTTCTGGTGCTCCAATGTACAGTACCGGTCCCACTGTTGTTATAATTGCTCAACTGTACTGTTCTGTAAACACGTACAGTACTGTGCTTACTGTACTGTACTGTGCTCTACTGTTCTGTGTGTTTCACTGTACTGTGCCTTAATCACGTGCTGTCACTGTACTGTACTGTGCTCTTGGCACTGTGCTCTACCATAACTGCACCTCTCTACTGTAATTGTGCTGTGCTCTCCTGTAATTGCACTGTGCTCTTTCATCAAATGTGCTTGTGTCCCACTGCACAGTACTGTGCCTACTGCTACTGAGCTCTGCACTGTACTCCAGCTCCCACTGTACCTGTACTCCAGTGCTGTAACGGCTCCACTGTACTGTACTGTGCTCTACTGGCACTGTGCCCCACCATACTGTACTCCACTGTACTGTTTCTGTGCCCTACTGCACTGTACTGTGCCTCTCAACTGTACTGTATTGTGCTCTCCACTGCACAACCAGCTCCAACTTCACTGTCCGGCGCCAATGTACAGCACTCTGTTGTTCTACTGTACTGCACTGGTGCCTTAACTGTAACTCAGGTGTTTACTGTACAGTACTGTGTTTCCACTGTACTGTGTTTCACTGTTTCAGTGTGCCTGCACTGTACTGTGCCTCACTGCACTGTGTTGTTTCTCACTGTACTTGCACTAGTGCTCTCACTGCATTGTAATTGTGTTGCTTCTCTACTTGTACTGACTTTGTGCTCTCACTGCACTGTACTGTGTTGTTCTCACTGTACTGTACTGTGCCTTCCACTGTAACTGTGCTGTCTCTCACTGTGACTGTACTGTGCTCACTGTAACTGTACTGTGCTCTCACTACTGTCAGCTGTAATTGCACTGTGCTCCACTGCACTGTGCTGTTCTCTCACTGTACTGTATTGGTTCCTCACTGTAATTGCACTGCGCCCCAATTGCATTGTGCTTCCCCACTGCACTGTGCCCCACTGCACTGTGCTTGTCTCCCTCACTGCACTGCACTGTGCCCCACTGTACTGCATTGTGCTCCCACTGTACTGTGCTCCCACTGCACCAGGCTCCACTGTACTGTGCTGTTCTCTACTGCATTGCGCTGTTCTCATTGCACTGCACTGTGCTCACTGCACTTATCCTGTTTCACTGTATTTGTTTCATTGTATTGTGTCTCCATTGTAATTGTGCTGTTTCTCTACAGTACTGTACTGTGCTCTAATGTATTGTACTGTGCTCACTGTACACTTGTGCTTTTCCCATTGTATGTACTGTGCTCCACTGTACTGTGTTGTGCTCCACTGTACTGTACTGTGTTTCTTTCTGTTCTGTACTTGTACTGTGTCTTTTGTGATTGTGTTTTGACTGTACTGTACACTGGTTCATTACAGTTGTGCCCACTGTACTGTGTTGTCTCACTGTACTGTACTGTGCTCACTGTACTGTACTGTGCTCTACTGCACCTGTGCCTCTACTGTACTGTACTGTGCTTCCCACTTGTATTGTGCTTCTACTGAATGGTGGCTCCACTGTACTGTGCTGTTCTCTCACTGTACTGTACTGTGCTCTACTGCACTGTGCTGTGTTTCACTGTACTGTGTTAGTTTACTGTAACTGTACTATGTTTTACTGTACTTGTGTTTTGCACTGTGCTTCCATTGCATTGTATGTTGTTCTCTTTCACTGTACTGCATTGTGTTTCTAATGTACTTGCATCGTTTCACTGTACAGTTCTAGTCTCTACTGTACTGTACTGTGCTCTCTACTGTAATTGGTGCTCACTGTACTGTACTGTGCTCTACTGTACTGTATGTGCTCTATTGTACTGTGCTGCCTCACTGGTAATTGTGCTCCACTGTACTGTACTGTGCTCTCACTGTACTGTACTGTGCTCTAATGTACTGTACTGTGCTCCACTGTACTGTACTCCTGTGCTCTAATTGCACTGTACTGTGCTCTACTGTACTGTGCTGTGCTTCCACTGTACTGTACTGCGCTCTTCTGTTCTGTAACTGCACTGTGTCTTCTGTAACTGTGCTCGACTGCACTGTACACTGGTCTACTGTCTGTCTCCACTGTACTGTAGTTTCCATGTACTGTACTGTGTTTACTCTACTGTACTGTGTTCTCACTGTACACTTGTGTTCTCACTGCATTGCATTGTGTTTTCATGACAGGTCTACTGTACTGTGCTCACTTGTACTGTGCTGTTTTCACTGTACTGTTGTTTCTACTGTACTGTGCTGTGTTTCACTGTTTTGTGTTGTGTTTCACTGTACTGTACTGTGCTTCTGTTCTGTACTGTACTGTGTCTTTGTACTGTGCTCCACTGTACCTGTACACTGGTTCACTCGTACTGTGTTGTGCTCTCACTGTACCCGTACTGTGCTCTACTGTACTGTACTGTGCTCCACTGTACCAGCCCTCACTGTACTGTGCTCTACTGTACTGCACTGTGCTCTCACTGTATTGTGCCTCTACTGTACGGCAATTGTAGTTTTTACTGTACTGTACTGTGTTTCATGCTGTAATTGTGTTTCTACTGTACTGTTACTGTATAGTGTCTACTGTACTGTGTTGTGTCTACTGTAGAACTGTGTTTCATTGTACTGTACTGGTTCACTTCTGTACTTTGGCTGTGCTCTCTACTGCACTTGCATCAGGTTCACTCTGTAGTCTGTATGCTCTACTGTACTGCACTGTGCTCTAATTGCAATGTACTGTGCTCTACTGTACTGTGCCCACTGTACTGTACTTAATGCTCTCACTGTACTGCACAGGCTCCCCACTGTACTGCACTGTGCCCCTACTGTACCTGGCACTCTCGCCCTACTCAACTGCAATTGTGCTCCACTGCCTGTAATTGCGCCCCACTGCAATTGCACCAGCCACTGTACTGTAATGTGTGCTCTGCACTGTACTGTAATGTGTCTACTGTACTGTGCCTCCACTGTACTGTTGTGTTACTGCATTGTGCTGTGTTCTACTATACTTGTACTGTGCCTTTCCCACTATACTAGCACTTGCCTCTACTGTACTGTACTGTGCTCTCTGTACTGCTGTCTGTGCACACTGTGCCCATTTGTACTGTGCTCTCACTGTATGATGCCCACTGTACGCCAAACTGTGCCTCTTCAGCACCAGTACTTGGCTCTTTCCTGCACTGTGAGTGCGCCGTCCACTGTCTACTGTGCCCACTCTGAACTGTTCCATGCTACTCTAATGTACAGATTCCCTACTGTACTGTGCTCTCCACTGTACTGTACTGACTGTGCCCTACTGTACTGTACTGCGCTCCACTGCATTGCGTCTGCACAATAAAGCCCAACTGCACTGTGCTAGTGTCTCACTGCACTACTGTGCTCTTCCAATGTACTGTGCCCTACTGTACCGCACTGCACCTGCTGCACTGCAATGTGTTTACTGTGGACTGTGATCTACTTACTGACTGTGTCTGTACTGCTGTCTCTCTGTACTGTACTTTTCTTTCTATTGTACTGTGTTCTACTGTACTGTACTGTGCTCTCACTGTACTGTACTGTGCTCTACTGTACTGTACTGTGCTTCACTGTACTGTACTGTGCTTCATTGTACTGTACTGTGCTTTGTACTGTACTGTGCTCTTCTGTACTGTAGTGTGCTGTGCTCCACTGTACTCTACCTAATGTACTGTAATGTGCTCTCTACTGTACTGGTTTTACTGTGCTCTACTGTACTGTACTGCATGTGCTCTACTGTATTGTGCTCTGCCTACTGTAACTGTGCTGTGTCTTCTACCGTACTCTACTGTGTTCTTCTCTAATGTACTGTGCTCTACTGTACTGTACTGTACTCTGCTGTACTGTACTGTGCTCTTGTGAACTCTACTGTGCTCTACTCTACTGAACTGTGCTCTTCTGTACTGTACTTTGCTCTTCTGTACTGTACTTTGCTCAACTGTGCAGTGCTCTACTGTACTGTACTGTGTTCTACCGTACTGTTTTGTGCTCTACTGTACTGTACTGTGCTCTAGTGTATTGTACTGTGCTCTACTGTACTGTACTGTACTGTACTGTACTGTGCTCTACTGTACTGTATTGTGCTATACTGTACTGTACTGTTCTCTACTGTACTGCGCTGTGCTCTAATATACTGTACTGTGCTCTACTGTACTGTACTGTGCTCTACTGTACTGTACTGTACTGTGGTCTGCTGTACTGTACTGTACTCTACCGTACTGTATTGTGCTGTGCTCTACTGTACTGGCAGTGTGCTCTACTGTACTAATCTGAACTCTAATGTACTGTACTGTGCTCGACCGTACTGTGCTGTGTTCTATTGTACTGTACTGTATGGTGCACTTCCGTACTGTGCCTGCTCCACTGTACTGTGCTCTGCTCTACTGTACTGTATTGTGCCTGACTGTACTGTGCTCTACTTCATTGTACTGGACTGTACAGTGCTCTAGTGTACTGTGCTCTACTGTACTGAGCTGTGCTCTATTGTACTGTGCTGTGCTCTATTGTAATGTGCTGTGCTCTACTTTACTGTCCTGTGCTCTTGTGTACTGTACTGTGCTTTTCTGTACTGTACTTTGCTCTAGTGGCTGTTCTCTACTTTACTGTACTGTGCTCTACTGTGCTCTGCTGTGCTCTTCTGTACTGTACTCTAGTGTACTGTGCTGTTCTGTACTGTGCTGTACTGTGCTGTGCTGTGCTCTATTGTACTGTGCTGAGCTCTACTGTACTTGTACTGTGCCTACTGTACTGTACTGTGCAATTTTGTACTGTACTGTGCTGTGCTCAGTCTTGCACTGTGCCTCACTGTACTGTGCTGTGCTCTTCTGTACTGTACTGTGCTCTACTGTGCTATACTGTGCCTATTGTACTGTGTCTACTGTACTGTACTGTGCTGTACTGTGCTGTGCTATGCTCTATTGTACTGTGATGTGCTCTACTGTACTGTACTGTGCTCTACTGTACTGTACTGTGCAGTTCTGTACTGTACTGGGCTGTGCTCAACTGTACTGTGCTCTACTGTACTGTGCTCTGCTCTACTGTACTGTGCTGTGCTCTCCTGTACTGTACTGTGCTCTACTGTGGTATACTGTGCTCTATTGTATTGTGCTCTACTGTTCTGTACTGTGCAATACTGTACTGTGCTCTGCTGTACTATACTGTGCTCTACTGTGCTATGCTCTTCTGTACTGTACTTTTCTCTTCTGTACTGTACTGTACTGTGCTCTCCTGTACTGTACTGTGCTCTACTGTACTGGGCTGTGCTCTACTGTACTGTTCTTTGCTCTACTATACTGTACTGTGCTCTACTGTACTATACTGTGCTGTACTGTACTGTACTGTGCTCTACTGTACTTATTGCTTCTGTACTCTACTGTACTGTGCTGTACTGTATTGCACTGTGCTGTGCTGTGCTCTAGTGTACTGTGTTCTACTGTAGTGTGCTCTACTGTACTGTGCTCTTCTGTACTGTACTGTGCTCTACTGTATTGTACTGTGCTGTTCTGTACTGTACTCTACTGTACTGTGCTCTACTGTACTGTACTGTGCTCTACTGTACTATACTGTGCTGTACTGTTGTGTACTGTGCTCTACTGTACTGTAATGTGCTCTTCTGTACTGTACTATGCTCTACTGTACTGTACTGTGCTGTACTGTACTGTACTGAACTGTGCTGTGCTGTGCTCTAGTGTACTGTGTTCTACTGTAGTGTGCTCTACTGTACTGTACTATGCTCTACTGTACTGTACTGTGCTGTTCTGTACTGTACTGTACTCTACTGTACTGTGCTCTACTGTACTGTACTGTGCTCTACTGTACTCTGCTGTGCTCTACTGTACTGTATTCTGCTGTACTCTTCTGTACTGTGCTGAACTATACTGTACTGTACTCTGCTGTGCTGTGCTCTAGTGTACTGTTCTCTACTCTACTGTGCTTTACTGTACTGTACTGTACTGTGCTCTACTGTACTGTACTGTTAGGGTGTGTCATAGGAGGGAAGATCAGCTAAAACTAATGGCCCATCACTTTTTTGGTAGATTTTAGTGTATATAAACAGAAAATAATTTCAGTTTCAATATTTTGCAACCTTTTGCTAGGTAAATTTTAGCGTGAAATTTATCGAAAATCTAACGTACAGCTGCATTAGTGCATTACAATCAAATACTGAACATTGCTTTCTGACTTCATTCTTTAACAACCCAAATAACAATATTTTTTTCTGTTTCAGATTCTGATGCATTTATAAGTTGATAATATTTGCGATGGCTGCTTGTGTCAGGACGAGGAACCAAAAATCCAGCCATCTCAGTCACTATCTTGGGTCTGGGAGAGAGCTCCTAAGGTCGGAGTTGCCTACATTGAGAGATGCTTTGAGATACGGTGTTTTAATCAGGCAAATCAGTGAAAAGAACCAAAGAACTTACACAAACAAAGACATTGCCAGTGATATGACCAAAGCTGTCTTGGCACAGTACACTCTGGCTAACGCTCAGTTCAAGCCTCCAGTCATAACAAGTCAGAAGAAGATTAGTGAAAGACTGCTAGCCAGTTGGGAAAAGGCAAGAGATATCTCTCTTGGGAGAGGAAAACTTGCAGTTAAGGATAGCTTTGCCAAGCAACTGGACCAGTTATTTGACATAATTACTTGCAAGTGCCCAATTGTTCTCTGTCCTGAGTTTGGATGCGATCGTGTCTGTAAATCTGAGGCCCACATCTCCTGTATTTGCAAGCGTGAACTGAAGCATTCCCAGGATCGAACTGGCATTTGTCAAAGCACAGAGAGAGAAGATTGGCAGTATAGGGGCTCTCATGATTTCTAGCCAAGATATTCCGGAGTCCAAGAGACAGGAGGCTGCCACAGAGAGACAGAAGAGTTGCCGAGGAAAAGAGACTTGAGAAGGCCCAGGGTGAGGTAAAAAAGGCCGATGATTGGAGTCAAGCTGATTCAGAGTTTAATGATTCCCCATGGCTGATCCGAGTGCTGACCAGGAGAATTGGTGACTTTGTCCCTAACCCAGAAAATAATGATCCCAAACCTTCCAGGCATAAGATTCGAAATAGGAAAGATATCCCGAGCATAGCTCTGGCCAGCATGCGACACCACACTGGTCTCAGAGAAACTGCAGAGATAGCAACAGCTGCCTGGATTGACGCTGGTTTGATAACACCTGATGATGTTCACCTGGTGATAGATCATAACAAAGTAAGGAGAGCTCAGGAGAAACTTGTCAGTAACCTAGAGGAGGAGTTTGATAAGGGGATAAGAGAAAATGGAATCAATTGTTTTTTCTTTGATGGGAGAAGTGATGACACTAAAGTGTTCATGAAAGTTGGAGATTCTGACAAGTTGTTCCCTGCCATGGTGAAGGAGGAACACTACTCCTGCTGCAGTGAACCAGGAGGGAAGTATTTGTGGCATTTCACTCCAGAGAAAGATGACATCAGGAAACCAGCTGAGATAGTGGCAGATAACATTGTGAACTGGCTCAGAGAGAGGAACGTAGACCAGACCCTGCAGGCCATTGGAGGGGACAGCACCAACACGAACACAGGGTGGCAAGGGGGGGGGTCATACAGTGGATAGAGCGGAAGATTGGGAGGAAGCTGGTCTGGATTGTTTGTGACCTCCACACCAACGAGTTGCCACTCAGACATCTGATCCAGGAGCTGGATGGCAAGACTCTTTCAAACAACAGATGGTCTGGTCCTCTTGGCAAGATGCTGGACTCTGCCACTGAGTTAGAAATAAATCCGAGCTTTGAAAAATCACAGTTGGCCCTCCACTCGTTGAGCTTGCATAATACTGTCATTGACGACCTGAGTACTGACCAGTACTATGGTTACATGATTTGCAGGCCATCAAACTGGGGTCATGCCTGATAGACTTGCTTACCTGCAGATAGGTCCAGTCTCACATTCTAGGTGGCTCACAACGGCTCTCAGGTTCTGCAGAATTTGGGTCGCTCATCATAAACTGAAAGGGAACCAGCTTCACAACCTGAGACTTATTGTCCAATTCATCGTGAGTGTCTACTTGCCAAATTGGTTCAACACCAAGGTCAAGTCATCGTTCTCCGAAGGTCCGAGGCATGTTCTCTTCCAGCTTGAGCTCCTGAGGAGTCAGCCAAGGAAGGTTGTTCAGATTGTGGAGCAGACTGTGAGGAGATCTTCCTGGTATGCTCATCCTGAGGCAGTTCTGCAGACAATGCTCTGCAGTAAGGATGAGGAGGAGAGAAGAGTGGCAGTCAAAAAGATCTTGGATATGAGACTTATGAGAGGATCTGGGCATGACGAATCAGTTGGTGACGATTCCTTCATGGTCAGGAAGACTCCTGAAGTCAATCTAGGTGCCAAGACCCTCACTGATCTCATAGATCTGGATAACATCCAGGCTGGCAGTGAGCCCCCTCTTACCTGCAGCCTCACCAATGTTCAAGTCAGAGCTTTCCTGGACAACCCCATGCATGTCCCTGCCTGGCCCTCGCACACCCAGAGTATAGAGCGTTGTGTACAGCAAGTGAGCGAGGCCAGCAGTCACGTGTACAGCCAGGAGAGGAGGAAAGGCTACATCCGAGCTCAGGTGGTCAGCAGGGAGGTGATGAGTAGAAACAGAAGCAAGAAAGACATGTTCTCTATGGTGTGCAGCAACACCGGTCGTAGTAGTAAAACCGGTTTTGTATTTGATGATTTTGTTTTCTAAAGGAATATTAAATTTAATAAATGTGTCAAGATCATTCGTTTCACTATTCTGGATCATTTTCATCCTAATAAATTAACCTGATACATTTACTTTACTTTAAATAAGCTATTTAGTGGTGTTGGTAAAAGGGTGGGAATACTGAATTTTCATAAGATTTCAAGTTAAAATTTACCTAGCAAAAAATGAAAACTTTTCAAATCTGAAGATATCACATGATTCTGCACATAGAACTACATCATTAATACCATGGGCCGATTTTTCAAACTCAAAAAAAAAAAATTCGCCTCCGTATGACACACCCTACTGTACTGTGCTCCTCTGTACTGTACTGTGCTCCACTGTACTGTGCTTTACTGCACTGTACTGAACTGTGCTCTACTGTACTGTACTGTACTGTGCTCTACTGTACTGTACTGGACCAGAAGATCAACATACAAGTCAGAAAATGGGTTCCCCTTCCTCTAACTCTTCACGCATCCTGTAATGGCCCTTGTTTCATAAACAGAAGTATTATATAAATGGGTTAATTACATTTGATTTATATACTGAGTCATCCCCTGTAACTTTCCACTAGCTGTGAGGTGACATGTTCAATGCACGTGATAAGGTGTGCCCACGGGAAGCTGAGTCATACTATGTTGAGTAAAGGCATAAAGTAGCCGGCTCCTGGCCACCTAAAGTGGGCAGTAGCTTGATATCCTTGACTAGAGGAAGACGTTATTTTAGAGCCGCAGTAGATGGCTCCGTGTTCCCTCGAGGGTGGACGAAGTCCCTATTCCGTTCTCCCTCGATGGGTCACTACTCAGAGTCTCACTCCCAAACTTACATCGTACGGATGTTGATTCACGTCTATTTACATAGACGCCGTCCTTTCTTATCACACTCCTAAACAGTGGAACTTACGGTTGATCTACACTCAGGAATTATACAAATAACACTTTTTGATAAAAGAAAAAACTTCAATTGGGTTTCGTTATTAAAGCCCAATATAAAATAAATGTACCGAACTGGTTGACTAGGAATTAACCAACCTGTTCAATCCCTTATTGGCCTACCCCTGAAGGATGGGGGAATGGGAGTGCCAAGCCTCGTCGAGAGCGTAACTCATATGAAGATGGGACTGCTTCACCGCCTAAGGACCTCCAGCGACCCGGCCGTCAGACACATTGCAGTCGAAGGACTCTGGGGGAGGGAGGTGACAGCAATGGCGCGGCACTTCGGGGTAGAGCACATCAACGTCGACACCACACGCCAAATGAAAAAGGAAATTGGGGAGAAGAGGGACGAATGGAGCCAATCCTGGCAAGGCAAAGGGGCTGATAACTTCTTTGGAAAGCAGGCCTGCAATGGAATCCTTAAAAACGATCTCGGACAAGGAAGGAACCCGATTGACCTGTTACGACTCCGGTCTCAATACATCTCGTGCCGAGTCTCGAGAGCCATTAGCAGCGTGCCGAACGAGGAGCTCACCACGTTAACGTGTCGGCGCTGTGGAGAAGGGCAGGAAGACCTGATGCACCTGTTGCAGTCATGTCGGGCTGCTCAGAACCACAGAGTTTCAAGACACGATGAGGTCCTCAAGAAGCTCGGCCAATGGCTCGAATACCAACTAGTCACACATTCGTGAAGCCCGACCTACTACTACAGAAGAACGGCCGAAACACAGTGTTGGACCTCTGTAATACGCCCTCCATAGAGTTGAGCAGTTAAAGATCGACAAATACAAGGCGTATGATGCAGAAGTGAGGAGGTACATCGTCAGCAAAGGAATAGCGACCCCAATCGGGGACATCACCTTCCTCTGAACTGCAGTCGGTGCACGTGGTGACATCTGCACCGCCACCACCAAGCTGCTCAGACAAATGAAGTATGAGAGGCCCAGGCATTGGTATCCTCACCACCATGGCCATAGAGGGTTCGATCAAGATCTTGCGAACCCTCAGGGTGCAAGCGTCCGGCTAGCTAACAGACGTGCCCACGACGAGCACGGGGCGTGTGCCACACCGTAAGCAAGGCGGTACCACCATTTCCTTGTCCAAAATCTCTGTTCACCGAGATACTGCCTTCCCTGTGACGTACCCTTGTTTCCGACGTCCCACTTGGGGGCGCTCGAATAAATAAAACTTCGTATACGGGGAGCATGACAACAATTTTTTTTAATCTTTGTCTATTCATCATCATGATTGTCCATTCCATCATCAATGTCTAGGCCATGTAAATATTCTTGTAATTATGTCTACACTGCACCTACACATGACGTAACTTGCCAACTTAGCGTCAACACACCCGTTAGTCTGGCGGGGACAGGGGTGTCTGCCTGTTAGTTCCTAGAGTAGACCAGATTTGGACAATCTGGGAGTCTCACTTAACATCTAATCCACCATGCCCCAGACACTAACGATCATACACGATTCATTCACACACATTTTTTAAATTAAAAGTAGAAAATCCTAGAGTGCTACCATGTGACACGCCGGAAACAGGGGTCTAGCCAAATGCCTCATCATCTAATTAGTGACGCGCATGAATGGATTAATGAGATTCCCACTGTCCCTATCTACTATCTAGCAAACCCACAGGCAGGGGAACGGGCCTGCACCAAACAGCGGGGAAAGAAGACCCTGTTGAGCTTGACTACAGTCTGATTTTGTAGAGAGACATCAGAGGTGTAGCATAAGTGGGAGGTCGTTCCACCTTTGTGTGGGTTGGCCGCCACTGAAATACCACTACAGTACTTTGATAGTTTCTTTACTTACTCGGTGAGACGAAATGGGAGTCTCTTCGCGAGGGAGCGTCTCCTCTTTCTAGCCAAAATGGTGTGAAGAACATTTCACCGAAAGTGTCATCAATTTGATGCCTCCATGACCTACACGAGACAGCAAGATGCACCACACCACCAAAAGAACGCAGCATGACACCATCTCGGGTCAACCCTAAGGCGCATCAGTGTAACATATGCGGGAGAACGTTCTTGAGTGCGATGGGTCTCACCCAGCACACTCGACTGAAGCACCAAGAAGTGTACAACTAAACACTTAAACCAGCAAAAAGGGTACCTTACTCACCTCAAGAAATCGCGTTAGTAGCCGAGGAAGAGGCACGGCTCCTCCAGTCCGGCAGGAAGACAACCTCCATCAACCAGCTCTTGCTGAAAAGTCTTTTGGAGGGGTCAATTGGCCTAGAACGGCTTAAAGCGATGAGAAAAACACCAATGTACAAGACAGCTGTACAAGAGAGCCTCGCCAACAACGACCAAAAGAGGCCACATTCGCACCCGGACCTAGGCAATGAAGAGGCCCCAAACCCCCAAAACCTCCCCCAAGGAGGGAATGACCCCAACCCCTCAGACCCAGAGACTCCTCCAGCAACTTTGAAGAAGAACTGGACCGCAAGCTCGAGGCGAGGAGGAGGTTATGGGAGTATCTTAGGGCCCTCAGTGAGGAGGAGGAGGCGGCCAAGACGCTTATCTCTGACCTCAACCAGGTGCCGTGCAACATCCCTGCTTCCGAAGACCTAACGGAGGGGGACTATGGTGCAGCACTGGATGGGTTAGAGACGGCGCTGAGGCAACATAGACCAAGGCTCTTCACCGGAAGGAGACAGCCTCGGCAGGAGCAAAAACACCAACATCCAGCCTAGAGAACAACACCTTCCAAGAAGAGTGCGAAAGAAGTGGGATTACGCACGAACACAAAGGGCCTACCAAAGGAATCCCAAGGAGCTCGCCAAATCATTGATGCTGTAGAGTTTAGACCTAGGTTCTCTGCACCCTCCCCCACCAGCAAAAGCAATGATAAAATGCTTGACACTCTCCTGCCAATCTCCAAGAACGACATTCTGACAGCGCTACGAGGACCTGAGACGGCAGCAGGCCCTGACAACCCAGAATTAGACTCAAAAGCCCTATGAAGACAGGGATCAGGCGTTCTGGGCAGGGTCTTCAATGTGTTGCTGTACCTGGCAAGGGTTCCCCAATGGACCAAGACGAGCAGAAGAACGATGCTCCCCAAGAAGTCGCCCCTAGGAAATCCATCCAACTGGCGACCCATCACAATCGGGCCGCATTTCCTAAAGTCCTGGCACACAGGATGATTGAAAATGCAGAGACCAGAATCAGCCATGAGGCGTTTCGGGCAGTCGACGGATGCGGGGAGAACCTCGCACTCGTCGAGGGAATCATCAGACGCCCGAAAAGAGAAGAGGAATGTCTACATTACATTCATAGACGTTGCAAAAGCCTTTGACCCCATATCGCACCTGAAAAGCAGAGGAATCCCAACGCCACTATCACTTTCGTTCCTAGGCCAAAGGGAGGCCCCAAGGGTCAGTCTGACAGATCCACAGCTACCACACTTCCACCTCCAAGGCATGCTATACATCCTAGCCCCAATACCGAGAAACACGTCACGGACACTAGTCCCAATCAAGACGCTATTTTTGGTAAGGATGTTCTCGTGACGGAACGTGGCATGTACGTTCGCTTCATGCCCTCCTTCGCCGCATCAACAGCCATAGCGAGAGACATCTATAATAGATTTGTTTCTAGCTCCGTTGAAGTTCAGAAAGCCATCCTCCCAGAGTATATCCATTACTACATGACGGCAATGTCATGGCTGCGCATCATTAATTTGAAACGCAACAATGGAGACACTCGCACTCAACGTGAAGATGAACTCTTCAGTGCTGCCCGACATGTATCCTTTTGCATCCCCGCTCCTATGTATTTATATATACGCGGGATAGGTAATTTTATTACAGGCACCAGAAAACATTTGTATCCTGAGTTTCCTCCTCTCCCCGAAGATTTAGCCAACCAGACCCATGGTGGTTATTATAGTCCTTTCACTGTTGATACCCATAATCTGTTCGAGGAAATCCCTTGTCTCGGAGTCCACGCCGAAGCTATTAAGCAAGCATTCTCCAACGCAGACCCAGGACCATATTCCTCATCTTTACAGACTGACGCACTTGCACCAACCCAAAACCTTTTAGGTTTCTCTGACCCGAAGCTAAGCAGCTTGGCTGAGCAGCAGGAATTACTTCCCAACACTTCCTTGAAACCGTCATAGGCACTGGGTTCAATCTCACTTTGTTGAGATCCATTTCATCAGTCCTCGCACGTCAAACCGTGTTCAAGAACCATGACGTGAACTTTTACGCATTTGACTCCGCAGGTCACCGCTCCCAAGCCATCATTTCAAGAATTATAGCACCTCGTGCTAATGTTCTTAACATTAATGACATCCAACAACCTAAAAAAAAAGTTGGAGACCGTCTCCATCACTAGAGGAGTAAAACAGGGCTGTCCACTCTCGCCCTTCCTCTTTTGTGCAGTGGTGGATGAATACCTGGCATCATTAGGCCAAGCGACCGGCTACCACATCGACGAACACACTAGCGTTGCAGTGACCGGATTCGCTGATGACCTGGTAGTAGTCTCCGAATCCAGACTGGGCATGAGGAGAAACCTTGCCATGTTGGACGACTTCTTACAAGCAAGAGGTCTGACTGCACAACCGGCAAAGTGCGCCACATTAAGTCTTGAGAGAGCGGCAAGAAACCGGAATCGGATAAGACTCTGCGTAGTGACGGAAGAGTGCTTCCATCTAAGACACCCGGACACTGGCCAAGCGGTACCCATTCCGAGCATCCAGCCTGAGCATTGGTCCCTCGGGACTGGAGAGACCGGGATGACAGGTCAATGCGGAAAAAGCTATTTTGGCGACCATCTTAGACAAAATTGGAAAAAGTCTTCTCAGACCCCTACAAAAGCTGAAGTTACTGAAGCAACATGTCATCCCTAAGCTTCAGTATAAGTACGTAAAAGGCTCGCGCTCCCTCAACCTGCTCAAGAGCCTCGACAAAAAGATCAACATACAAGTCAGGAAATGGTTTCACCTTCCTCTAACTCTTCACACATCGCTTATTGGCTTGCCCATGAAAGATGGAGGAATGGAAGTGCCCTGCCTACTCGAGAGTGCTACCCATATGAAGATGGGACTGCTCCACCGCCTAAGGACCTCCAGCGACCCGGCCGTTAGGCTCATCACAGCCGAAGGACTCTGGGGGAGGGAGTTGGTAGCAATGGCAGAAGCACTTTGGGGTAGAGCACACTAGCGTCGACACCACACGCCGGATGAAGAAGGAAATTATGGAGAAGATGAGGGACGAATGGAGCCGCTCCTGGCATGGTAGGAGAGCGGAGAACTTCTTCGGGATGCAGTCCTGCAACAGGAGCCTTAAAAACGATCTCGGACCGGGAACGAAACCATTTGACCCGGTGCGACTTCGGTCTCAATCAATCTTGTGCCGAGTCTCGAGAGCCATTGGTTGAGTGCCAAATGAGAAGCTCGCTACACTGACGTGCCCTCACTGTGGAGAAGGGCAGGAAGACTTGATGCACCTGCTGCAATCATGCCAAGCTGCTCAGAACCACAGGGTAACGAGACACAATGCGGTCATCACAAAACTTGGCCAATGGCTGGAGAGGGACGGCTATGACGCAACAACCGAACCCCACATACCAACCGGACGCACGTTCGTCACGTCGGACCTGCTACTACAGAAGAACAACCGATACACAGTGCTGGACTTCTGTATACCCTACGAGAGCGACAAACACGCTCTCCGCAGAGCCGAGCAGTTCAAGATCGACAAGTATAAGGCGTACGAAGCAGACGTGAGGAGGTACACTCGCAACAAAAAGTATCGGTGCATGCTGTAGTGTAAACAATTTGAGACCAGTGACGATAGGTATTGGTAAAGGCGAGTTGTTCCAGCCATATGTTGGCAGCCCTGATTGTCAGCCAAATGGCAACACCTAGTGGAGGGAGGGAGGGTTATGAGGATACACTTACCAACCTTCCCGACATATCACAGTGTATACGTATCGTTTCGGAACTCGTCGATCTCACCCTGCACCGATACGTTTTGGTGCGAGTGTATATCACCAGCAAAGATATAGCGACCCTGTCAGGAACATCACCTTCCTTGGAACTGCAGTCGGTGCATGGGGTGGCATCCACACAGCCACTGCGAAGCTGCTCAGACGATTGGGTATCGGAGGCCCAGGCATCGGTATCCTCACCACCATGGCCATAGAGAGCTCGATTAAGATCCTACGGACCCTCAGGGTGCAAGCAACCAACTAGCTGATCGACGTGCCCAGTACCAGCATTAGGGGCGCTAGCCACACTGCAAGCAAGGCAGTACCACCTTTACCTTGCCAAAGAACTCTGACCACCGAGTCGCTGCTGCCTCCGGGACATACCCTGGTGTTCCTGGTGTCCCGCCTGGGAGCGCTCGACCCAAAAAAAAACTACTTGTACGGGGAGTAAATCTCCGACATACATTTTTTTTTCATGTACATACATACATATCCTCTAACTGAAGTGGCTATCCGTCATCAAGCCAAGAATCAGGCGAACGAGTCAACAGCGGCCCGTTCGATCACCAGCCGGCGAAAACTAATTTCTCCGTAAGTATTCTGGTGGGGAAAGGGGTAACGTTTGCAGGTAACTAGATGACAACTGATGACAACATGTAGGTTTTTAAGTCTTGATCTGATCAAATAAAACCCAGAGCGCTCCCAGGTAGCACACAGGGTAAGCAACCAGCTCATACAGAGTGACAAATAGCCAAATGACTCCTCTAATTAGTGACGCTCATGAATGGATTAACGAGATTGCCAACTAGACATAATCCTGACAGCTCTGTCCATTTGTTCAACCTTATTACTGTACAACCCATGTTGTACTGCTCCCCCATTATACTTATGTTTTTCAATTCCACTGTAATTTATGTATATACTTATAATATAATAAAAAAAATGATGAATAAATAAAATAAATAAATATTGAAGTGATAACAGTGGTAACATTATGAGATGTTCATATTACCACCATGCTATTGTACTATTCCAGATGATACTAAATGTTGCATAATACTTCCTTGAGATAAATGTATAGTATATATCAGGTGCCTAAAAGAGACCTCAGGTTCTCAACTGGCTCAGCCATGTTAATATTTATATTATCATCCACTCTTTATCTGTGTTTTTCTGGATAAATAAACTGTTTCAATTCAATTCCCTATCTACTATCTAGCGAACCCACAGGCAGGGGAACAGGCCTGCTCTACACAGCGGGGAAAGAAGACCCTGTTGAGCTTGACTCCAGTCTGATTTTGTACAGAGACATCAGAGGTGTAGCCTCTGTGTGGGCGGCCCCCAGTGAAATACCACTACTCTGATCAATTCAATTTCAATTTCAATTGTTTATTCCTTGATAGAGGAAGCGGGATCCTAGTGCTGTCACTAGGTACCCTGTGCAATGACACCAGAATCATCTGGCAAGTGTGAAAAGTTATATACAGTATAAATATTATAAGGGCCACTAAAGCCTAAGGAAGGAAGGATGTTCCTTTACACATAATCAATTATTTACAAAATATCTGGCCAGTATTGGGAGGATCATCGTGTCTCCGTCAGGGGTCGTGGATTAAGTGGTCCAGCAGGCGTCACGGAAGCGTTGTGTGTGGGCTACTCTGATCGTTTCTTTACTTACTCGGTGAGTCGGAATGGGAGTGTCCACGCGAGCGTCTCTCTTCTAACCTAAGCGGCGGAAGCATTTGTGTTCTGACCTCACTAGGGAAAGGTCACGGCAGGGTTCGCTCCCGAGGTATAATTATATATCAGATATGGCCAGCGCTATGTGTGGTCTGGGATCTGCGAGTTTGTTGGCCAAGCTGAATGGGCCATGGAAGAATTGGAGAGGGCCAAGGAAGAAATAGAGAGGCCATGTTGGAGAGCCTGAAATTAAAAGAAGAGATGGCGAGATTGAAGGGAGGCGGACAGGGAAAGCCAGTGTCTGACGAAAATTCAAGAAAGCCAGTGTCTGACGAAAATTCAAACGAGTGGAAGGTTGTAAGGAGAGGGAAGACCAAACTGGTGATGAAGAAACACACCAAGGATATGTCAACAACGACATCAGTAGCTAAGGTACCAACTCATTCAGTCCCTTGATAGACGAATGGACGTTAGTACAGTCAGGACAGGGCTGACAAGGAAGGTATAAAAACTTTAATTGTTGGTGACTCACAGGTAAGGTACTTGGACAGGGCTTTTTGTGGTAAAAACATAAATAGGATGAGGGTGTGTTTGCCAGAGCTGGGGTGGGGGATATAGTTGACAAGATGGACAATATCTTGTCTGGTAATGGGAACAAACCCATTATCTGCCCCAGTGCAGGAGGCAATGATATTTTCGGTGGAGCAGGAGCTTCTTGATAAGTTCAAGGCAGCTATAGATCGTATTAGGACTAGAGATCCCTATCATATGCTGTGTCCTGCCTAGAAGAAGAGATGGCAGTGAATGGTTGTCAAGGGCAGTTGGTGTCAACGACCGTCTTGACAGATATTGCAAGTCAATATCAGTCCCATTCATTGACAACTGGGACAACTTCTACGGCAGAAGGGACCTTATGCTAGGATGGGGTGCACCTGTCTCGGGATGGAGTAGCAACCCTGGCTGGGGTTTCTAGAGGGGCAGTTCAAAAGATATCGAAGTCTTTAAACTGCTAGGAGAACATATGAGCATGGGGGTGAAGGAGAATGCAGGGAGCGGGTAAACAAAGTGAAAGATTACAGGAAAATAAGGAATGATGACAAAACTAAATTAAGCAGGGAATTTAAAACTAAACGCGGTAAGGGGAGGACTCAGAACACTACTAACTTAAATGTATACTACGCGAACAGTAGAAGTGAGAAACAAAATGGATTATATTAGGGCCTTGGTATGTACCCGAAAAAAATCGATATAATAGCATTCACTGAAACGTGGATCAACCTAGACTCACGTGAGTTAACCGGTCGAATACCAAATTGCGGGCTACAAACTGTTCCATACCGATAGGCAGACCAGGAAAGGAGGCGGAGTAGCAATCTATGTTAG
>NW_024726209.1:0-18605 GCF_018991925.1 Homarus americanus | reverse complement strand
GGATGATGTTATTGCCGAATTTTATTCCGTTGGATTTTAATTTGATGGCGTCAGTTTGTGTAGCTGTAGTGATTTTTAACATGGGGAGAGTTCCCATCCGGGCTGCATATGTCATTTGGGAGGTGTTGTGTGTGTTGAGTTCTGTCAATAGGTTAGGGTTGTCAAGGATATGAGGGATGACTTTTCTACATATGAGGGTGCATTTTGCGCTGTATTCGGGTGAGCTGAGGACCGTTAAGCCATTGTCTTTTAGTTTTTTGTTCAATGCTGGGGAGTGGAATTGGTCGGCGTCTTCGTCATTCTGTACAAATATTTTAATAATGTCGTCATTGGTGAAGGAACGGATTTGGAAGATCAAAGTCAGCTGAAAAATGAGTGAAGCGAGGTCTGTGCACGGTTGGATGGTACGGTCCACTTTAATTTTAGTAGATGGCATGTTTACTGTTTTTAAATTTTGGAGATTTATGGAGATCTCCCCTAACAATTGTCCTTGATTTCCTGCGCCCCTCACGTAGGGGAGGCCCTGCACTATCACAGAGGTCCCCAGGCGAATCGGCAGGCTGTGCTGACCCCCCGCTCTTCACACAAACACGCACTAGCGAGGTGTGGGGACAGAGGGCGTTTCCAGACGAATACTCCCCTGTACGTCAACTGACAGGGGAATAGGTCCTTTCACGGCACGGAAGATAAAGGTTAGAGTGGTAGAAAAAGGTTTGAAAACTTATTGATGACTCTTTCTTCACACCAAGCCCCTCAGCAGCATTCGGGGTTCCTAAGGGAGGTCCGATACTGTAGGAGAGGCTCAATGTGTCGATTGAATCAACAGATTTGTCAGTTATGGAGAATGGAGTCAGGTGCTTGTGATTTCCAGGGTAAGTGGGAAGGTAGGAGAGGTCCCAGAAGTAGCCAATCAGCTGTGTCTGTTTGTTCTCCGGCGTCCCCGTCGCTCTGCGTGTCTGCTCTCTATGGTGGTCCTGGCTCCAATGACGTGACAGCAGTCGTTGTTGTTGTTGTTGTTGTTGTTGAGATTGTCGGACCGTAGTCCGACACGGGCCTTTGCCTATAGGCGGCCCGTTTGGTGGTTCCGGCTGGAGCTCCAGGAGCAGCCAGACCGGATTGGGATTGGAGGTGGTCCCACCTGCAGATTGGAGGGATACTGCAGGTTGCAAGTGTGAGCGGACCCCCGATCAGTGGACGCTTACCACCAACCCCCACTCTTGGACGTGGTCAGTTTCGGAGTGGCGCGCCCCCCGAACTGGGGTCCGCACTTGCTGGGAGAGGATGCTTTCTAAGCTATCTGGGTGGTGGGTATCGTGTGATGACCCGGAGTAGGTGGTGAATGTGGTCTGTTTGGGCCTTTCGGGTTAGAGTGGCCGCTGGTGTTGTGTGTGTTTCTTGGGAGATTTGAGTTCTGTTTCGGAGGCTTTGTGTGACCTCGCAGTCGAGGAGATAGTGTTCAAGTGGGTTGGCTGCTGGCTCCTGACAGTAGGTGCATTCCATGACGTCATTTCCGATCATCTGCCAGGAGCACTTGTACCCTAGTCGTAGTCGATGAAGGCTGACTTGGGTTTGTCTTGGAGTTTTCTTGTCAGCGAAAGGTGGTTCCCCTTTTGTGGCCGCCAGGTACCATTTGGCTGATTGGGAACCAGCGTTGAATGCGTGAAGGAAGCTCTTTTTGATGTGGAGCTTGGTAGTCTTTCTGAGGTGATTCTTGATCTGTTGCACACTTGCTGGAACTTGGATGTGTACGCTACTAGAACGTGTAGCTGCCTTGGCTGCTTCGTCTGCCACGTCGTTTCCTCCGATCCCTACATGACTGGGAATCCAGTGTAAGACGACTGGTCGGTTTTGGCTTTGGAATTCCTGTAGCTGTGCGAGGATCGAGGTGATGATGTGGACGTTGTCTCTTGGTTGACTGTGTTGCAGCGCCTGCATAGCCGATTTCGAGTCCGTGTGAATTATGATGGACTTGTTGTGTTGTGTTGCAGCGTGTTGTAGGGCCTTTGAGATTGCTACCAGTTCTGTTTGTAGGGTGGAGCAGTCATTGGAAAGTCTCCATTGGAGGGTCTGACCTTGGGTGTAGAAGGCCGCTCCGGATCTATGATGTTTTGGGTCCACCGAGCCGTCTGTGAAGTATGATGCTGCATCAGCCGGTGTCTCGGTGGCTATGGCTTGGAGAGTTATTTTTTTGAGGTCCTCCTTCTGGAGGTTGGCTTTACTATCGCCTAGGTCGGTAATTTGAGTGTGGCTGGTGGAGGGCTCCATGGTGGAGGAACAGCGTAACCATTGTCTCGTGTGTCTTGGTTGTTCTTGACGAGTGTTTCTGCTTGCAGGTGTCGGATGACCTCGCTTGCCTCGTGCGACCAGGTGGCCCCTCGCACTCTGTGGTCGAGGTGGAGGGAGGCACTGATTCGAATCTTGGCAACTGTGGGCTTGTCTGCTCTACAGATTTTGGCGAGGAGACCGGCTGTCACCTGCTTGACTCGTACTGCCAGAGGTGGTAGTTCGGTTTCCATTTGCAGATTGCAAATTCTGGTCCACATGGGTGCTCCGAGCATGGTCCTGAGAGCATTGTTTTGGATGACTTCTAGCTTAGCTATTTGGTCTTCTCTCAGTCCAATGAGTGCTGGAGCACTGTAATCTACCAGCGATCTGATGGCGGCCGTGTAGTAGGCTTTGAGCACATGAAGGTTTGCTCCTGCGGATTTGCTGGTGAGCGACCTCATTATATTGTGTCTGCTCTTCGTCCTGTGCCTGAGATACTCGAGTTGCGGCTTGAAGGTGAGTTTCTGGTCAAACCAGATTCCAAGACACTGGTGGGCGTTGGTCCAGACTACCGGCGTGTTTTGTATGGAGAGCATCTTGTCTGGTGTGTCTGTGCAGATGGCCATCGCTTTCGACTTGGCTGGATTTATCTTGAGTCCAAGTCTGTTGCACTCCTCTTCTATAAGTTGGAGTGCGTGTTGCGTGTTGGCTAGTCTGTTCGATCCTCTTACTATAAGCTGTAAGTCGTCTGCATAGCATAGGAGCTTGGCTGTTTGTCTGAAGGGAAGTTTGACTAGATTTTCCATCAGGACATTGAACAGCATTGGACTGAGGATGCCTCCTTGTGGGGTTCCGTTTTCATGGACCCTGTAGCTTGAGGTTGCTCCCTGAAAGCGTACTCGTGCTTCTCTCTGTGTGAGGTAGTTCTGGATCCACCCCAGCAACCTTCCTTTGACGCCTTTTTTAGCGAGCGTAGTTGTAATGGCCAATGGATTTGCTAGTTCGAAGGCTTTCTCCAGGTCGAGGAAGACCACCAGAGCTGGTTTGTTGTCCACTGTGCTGAGTATCTCGGCGATGTTGTTGCCTGTGCCGGTGTTCTCGGTGTAAGCAAAGATGTGAGGGTGTGGGCTGCCTACTTTCCACTTGAGTCGGTTGAGAGCCATTCTTTCTCCCGTCTTCGCTATGCAGCTGAGAAGGGAGATGGGCCTCGGTTTGTCTGGTTCTCTGGGCTTCGGAATGGGCTGTATATCTGCCTTCTTCCATTCCGGTGGGAGTCTTTGTGCTGTCCACGAAGCATTGATGGCTTGCAGCAGAGCCTCGTGTCCGGCTGTACCGGCATGAGAAAGCATGGAGTAGGTTATCCTGTCGGCCCCTGGAGCTGTGTCCTTGCTTCGTTTTAGCGACTTCTGGAGTTCTTGCTGGTTGAATGGTCTGTCAGTGTCATCTTCACTGTTGCAGGCCTCTTCGATCATCTGGAGTCTGACCTGTCGCAGACGCCGTTGTGTCTCCTCCGCCTGTCTCGGGAGGTTTTTCGTTGCTGCTCGGTCAGAGAACAGTTTTGCAAGTCTCTCGGCTTCCTCTTCTGGGTTGGGATGGGTTGGTGGTGGTGGTGTTGCCTTCCCAGATGCCCTTCGGATCTGGGCCTACATCTTGCCAAGGGAGATGTGCTCGTTCAGTTCGGAGCACCACTTGAGCCAGCTTACGTTTTTTATTTCTTCCTTCTCTTCCCTGGTATCCTTAACTATGACTTGCAGGAGATGTCTGTTTGTTGCCGTGGAATGTCTCCTGTAGTTTCTTCGGGCCATGTTCACTCTGTGGTTGAGTTCTTTCACCCTGGGACAGTAGTACCAGTAATCATTGTACTGTCTTGATGTGGGTTTTGTTTTTGGGATAGCCTCTTCTGCCGCTTGGTGAAACGCCTCGACCAATTGGTGGTGGAGGGTTGTCTCATCCGCGGGTGCTGCGCCGGCCGGCTGTGATTTTTCGCGCCACTTAGCCAGGTGTTTCTTAAAGAGTCCCCAGTCTGCCTTTTGGGTATTGTATCTCCATCTCGGGGGGGGGTGGAGTGGGGAGTTTGTTCACCTTCAGCGTTGTTAGGGTGGCGAAGTGGTCGCTGGTCAGCGTGGGGTGTATCTGCCAGGAGGCCGAAGGCTGTAGCGCGCTGGAGACGAAGGTTAGATCTAGCCTTCCTCCCCTAGTGTGGGTGGGCTCTCCGGTGTTCAGGAGGCAGATCTCGGGTGTATCTTGAAAGGTGGTGTATAGGTGTAGGCCGTCTTCATTTGTGGGGCTTGCCGAGCTTAGGAAGGGATGATGTGCATTGAAATCCCCTCCTATGAGTGTGGCGTGGTCAGCGGCCGAAGCAAATAATTGAGTAACCTCCAGTGAGCCCCTTGGGTTCTTGTAGATGTTGTGAACAGTTAATTCTCGTTCTTGGAGGGTTACTTTGACGGCCTGTCTCGATGTTTTCCCCACATGGAAATTGCTGCGTGACATCGGCGGAGGGTATGCTTGACTTGACCAAGATCATACATCCTCTTGTTGACGCCTGCGTGAAATGTCTCCTGTATGGCTTGTAACCGCTGAATTTGAAACAGTGGTATTCTTGTAGAAGTGTTTCTTGTAGTAGTATGATGTCAAGCTTGTCCTTGGCTGCTGCTTCTTGTAGGAGGTGTTTCTTGTTTTTGATGCCCTGAGCATTCCATGTTAGGATGTTCAGGGTGCTGATGTTTTCCACCACTGTTTCATCGGGGACTTCTGGTGGTCCTCGATGGAGATGTCCAAGTTCGATTCCAACTGGATCAGGTTCATATCTTCGTGTTCTGTGGTTTTTGCCTTCTGGGCCGTGGTTCGGTTCAGGGGAGTTGAAACGTCCAGTTTCTTTCTGGGAGCTGTCGGTATCTTGGGTTCTCTGGTGGCCTTCTTCGGTGTAGAGTGTACCTCGGCTGTCACTCGTGTGAGGACCGGCGTGGCTTCCTCCACTGAGTTGGCTGGAGCTGTGGCGACTTGCCCGAGGACGCTCCCCATGAGTATTTGGAGCTGTGTGGGTTGGATCTTGTGGTCCAGTAGTCCGGCTAGGCCCTCCGTGAAGGTTGTCAGTACCTTGGCTAGGTCTGATACGTGTATCATTCCTTCTGGTGCCTTGGTGTGTTCTTCTTTTGTCTTTCTCGTGGTTGTCGTTGTCTGCTGCTTGGGTGGCTGAGGTGTGGCCGTAGTGAGGCCAGGAAACTGGGCTGCACTTTGGGTGTTGACTGGCTGAGGAGGTTGTCTTTGTTGTTTTGGCCTTTGGGTTCCCCACACGAAGGTACTTGGTGGGGCTGGTGTGTAGGCGGTGGGGGCCGGTCTTGCTGCTGGTCGGTTTGCCTGGACCCTCTTTGTTCTCTCGGAGCATCCAGGATTCCAGGCGTGGTGTTTGCCCCCGCAGTTGGCACACTTGGGGGCAATTTTTTCCCCATTTTTCAGCTTGGTGAGGCAGGAGTGTGTGCCGTGCTTCTGTGCGCAGACTGCGCAGATTTCCTTGTACGTGCACCTTGTCTGATGGTGCCCGTATTTCTGGCATCTGAAGCACCGCAGGGGCTCTGGGACGAAGGGCCTCACTTCGTAGATCCCCAGGTTTTGAGGTCTATGGTGCTGGGGGGTGAGCCGTAGTGCGTTATGAGCACTTGTTTCGTGGTGGCCGTCTTGTCGGACAGGGGAGAGCATCTCTCGGCTTTTAAGATCTTCGGGTGGTTCTCCAGGGGTTCTAGAGGTAGTTCCTTTGGGTACCGGAGCACTACCGACTTCATCAGTTTCTGGGCGGGGTCCAGCTTTGTTGATGGAACGGTGGTGGTGTTTTGCAGGTAAGTGTCGAGGGTGGTGGCAGAGTCTTTGTCTTTGGGGTGAATAATCATCTCCCCCTTTAGGTTGGGCCGCACTGAGAACTTGGCCAGTGGATTTAGCTTTTCCATCTCTGTGACGGCGGCATATGTTGTTTTTGCGTCCGTTTTCGTGATCCGGAATTTTGGCAGTGTCGTTGGAGGTGGTGATGGGTGCCTTTTGGGCTGCTTGACGGCATTCGTTTCCCGACAAAGCACATCGGCGTTTCTCGTTTTCTACCTTCGTCCAATTGTCCTCAGTAGCGGTAGCAGTGGTGGTGGAGTTGTTGGAGGTGGTGGCAGTGTTCCTACTTTTCAGTGCTTCATTGAAGGCGCGTAACTGGTCCGCTTTCTCTGTGCGAAGCCTGTCGTAGTTCGGGTCGTCAGGTTGGCGGTTCAGGCGGGGGTCGCGGTTAGGAGGGCGTACGCGCTCCATAACCGGGTTTTTTTTTTTTTTAAGGTCCTACCTATTCCGGTTGAGTAAGTAGCAGAGGAATTACAGCACTCTCCACTGGCTGGTGGTCGTAGAGTGGTTCCTGAGCTTCTCTCCCGGAGCCCCGTTGGGGAAGCCTACTTCGTAGTGTATGTGACTGCTCACGTATAGACGTGAGCTAAGTGTGCCTATTTGGGAAGGATAAGGATTGCTACCCTCTTTCCAGGTGGATCCGCACGATCACGGTTTTCCTGGAAAGACTCGGCTGGGATGGGTTTTGCTCCAACCCCCTTTCGTGTTCACAATCTCCTGGGAGGGAGGTGAACAGTTACAGGGGGGACCGCAGGACGAATGCACTTTTGAGGGTGCAGGTCCCTAGGCCAGAGCGAAAAACGAAAAATAGTAGTAGAAGGAAAAGAGCTCAAACCACGTCGGGAATATCGCGCTATAGCTGCTCTACAGCTGGAGTGTGGGTCACTCACACCACCAGTGGGGAGGGCAAGCTAATGCTCGATAAACCGAGAACGCTCGTGAGTTGTTGTGGACGATGACGGTCGTGGGTGGTCCGGTCCGGGAAGATGGCCAACAATGGCACAAGGGAGAGGGCGGTCTTCACAGTTCCGGGTCCAGCAGGAGGTCTTGTTGAGAGGTCTTCTTAGTTCAGGAGCGATGTGAGAAGTGGACAGCAGTCTGTTTGCTGTTGTTGTTGAGATTGTCGGACCGTAGTCCGACACGGGCCTTTGCCTATAGGCGGCCCGTTTGGTGGTTCCGGCTGGAGCTCCAGGAGCAGCCAGACCGGATTGGGATTGGAGGTGGTCCCACCTGCAGATTGGAGGGATACTGCAGGTTGCAAGTGTGAGCGGACCCCCGATCAGTGGACGCTTACCACCAACCCCCACTCTTGGACGTGGTCAGCTTCGGAGTGGCGCGCCCACCGAACTGGGGTCCGCACTTGCTGGGAGACGATGCTTTCTAAGCTATCTGGGTGGTGGGTATCGTGTGATGACCCGGAATATGGTGAATGTGGTCTGTATGGGCCTTTCGGGTTAGAGTGGCCGCTGGTGTTGTGTGTGTTTCTTGGGAGATTTGAGTTCTGTTTTGGAGGCTTTGTGTGACCTCGCAATCGAGGAGATAGTGTTCAAGTGGGTTGGCTGCTGGCTCCTGACAGTAGGTGCATTCCATGACGTCATTTCCGATCATCTGTCAGGAGCACTTGTACCCTAGTTGTAGTCGATGAAGGCTGACTTGGGTTTGTCTTGGAGTTTTCTTGTCAGCGAAAGGTGGTTCCCCTTTTGTGGCCGCCAGGTACCATTTGGCTGATTGGGAACCAGCGTTGAGTGCATGAAGGAAGCTCTTTTTGATGTGGAGCTTGGTAGTCTTTCTGAGGTGATTCTTGATCTGTTGCACACTTGCTGGAACTTGGATGTGTACGCTACTAGAACGTGTAGCTGCCTTGGCTGCTTCGTCTGCCACGTCGTTTCCTCCGATCCCTACATGACTGGGAATCCAGTGTAAGACGACTGGTCGGTTTTGGCTTTGGAATTCCTGTAGCTGTGCGAGGATCGAGGTGATGATGTGGACGTTGTCTCTTGGTTGACTGTGTTGCAGCGCCTGAATGGCCGATTTCGAGTCCGTGTGAATTATGACGGACTTGTTGTGTTGCGTTGCAGCGTGTTGTAGGGCCTTTGAGATTGCTACCAGTTCTGTTTGTAGGGTGGAGCAGTCGTTGGAAAGTCTCCATTGGAGGGTCTGACCTTGGGTGTAGAAGGCCGCTCCGGATCTATGATGTTTTGGGTCCACCGAGCCGTCTGTGAAGTATGATGCTGCATCAGCCGGTGTCTCGGTGGCTATGGCTTGGAGAGTTATTTTTTTGAGGTCCTCCTTCTGGAGGTTGGCTTTACTATCGCCTAGGTCGGTAAATTTGAGTGTGGCTGGTGGAGGGCTCCATGGTGGAGGAACAGCGTAACCATTGTCTCGTGTGTCTTGGTTGTTCTTGACGAGTGTTTCTGCTTGCAGGTGTCGGATGACCTCGCTTGCCTCGTGCGACCAGGTGGCCCCTCGCACTCTGTGGTCGAGGTGGAGGGAGGCACTGATTCGAATCTTGGCAACTGTGGGCTTGTCTGCTCTACAGATTTTGGCGAGGAGACCGGCTGTCACCTGCTTGACTCGTACTGCCAGGGGTGGTAGTTCGGTTTCCATTTGCAGATTGCAAATTCTGGTCCACATGGGTGCTCCGAGCATGGTCCTGAGAGCATTGTTTTGGATGACTTCTAGCTTAGCTATTTGGTCTTCTCTCAGTCCAATGAGTGCTGGAGCACTGTAATCTACCAGCGATCTGATGGCGGCCGTGTAGTAGTCTTTGAGCACTTGAAGGTTTGCTCCTGCGGATTTGCTGGTGAGCGACCTCATTATATTGTGTCTGCTTTTCGTCCTGTGCCTGAGATACTCGAGTTGCGGCTTGAAGGTGAGTTTCTGGTCAAACCAGATTCCAAGACACTGGTGGGCGTTGGTCCAGACTACCGGCGTGTTTTGTATGGAGAGCATCTTGTCTGGTGTGTCTGTGCAGATGGCCATCGCTTTCGACTTGGCTGGATTTATCTTGAGTCCAAGTCTGTTGCACTCCTCTTCTATAAGTTGGAGTGCGTGTTGCGTTTTGGCTAGTCTGTTCGATCCTCTTACTATAAGCTGTAAGTCGTCTGCATAGCATAGGAGCTTGGCTGTTTGTCTGAAAGGAAGTTTGATTAGATTTTCCATCAGGACATTGAACAGCATTGGACTGAGGATGCCTCCTTGTGGGGTTCCGTTTTCATGGACCCTGTAGCTTGAGGTTGCTCCCTGAAAGCGTACTCGTGCTTCTCTCTGCGTGAGGTAGTTCTGGATCCACCCCAGCAGCCTTTCTTTGACGCCTTTTTTAGCGAGCGTATTGTAATGGCCAATGGATTTGCTAGTTCGAAGGCTTTCTCCAGGTCGAGGAAGACCACCAGAGCTGGTTTGTTGTCCACTGTGCTGAGTATCTCGGCGATGTTGTTGCCTGTGCCGGTGTTCTCGGTGTAAGCAAAGATGTGAGGGTGTGGGCTGCCTACTTTCCACTTGAGTCGGTTGAGAGCCATTCTTTCTCCCGTCTTCGCTATGCAGCTGAGAAGGGAGATGGGCCTCGGTTTGTCTGGTTCTCTGGGCTTCGGAATGGGCTGTATATCTGCCTTCTTCCATTCCGGTGGGAGTCTTTGTGCTGTCCACGAAGCATTGATGGCTTGCAGCAGAGCCTCGTGTCCGGCTGTACCGGCATGAGAAAGCATGGAGTAGGTTATCCTGTCGGCCCCTGGTGCTGTGTCCTTGCTTCGTTTTAGCGACTTCTGGAGTTCTTGCTGGTTGAATGGTCTGTCAGTGTCATCTTCACTGTTGCAGGCCTCTTCGATCATCTGGAGTCTGACCTGTCGCAGACGCCGTTGTGTCTCCTCCGCCTGTCTCGGGAGGTTTTTCGTTGCTGCTCGGTCAGAGAACAGTTTTGCAAGTCTCTCGGCTTCCTCTTCTGGGTTGGGATGGGTTGGTGGTGGTGGTGTTGCCTTCCCAGATGCCCTTCGGATCTGGGCCTACATCTTGCCAAGGGAGATGTGCTCGTTCAGTTCGGAGCACCACTTGAGCCAGCTTACGTTTTTTATTTCTTCCTTCTCTTCCCTGGTATCCTTAACTATGACTTGCAGGAGATGTCTGTTTGTTGCCGTGGAATGTCTCCTGTAGTTTCTTCGGGCCATGTTCACTCTGTGGTTGAGTTCTTTCACCCTGGGACAGTAGTACCAGTAATTATTGTACTGTCTTGATGTGGGTTTTGTTTTTGGGATAGCCTTTTCTGCCGCTTGGTGAAACGCCTCGACCAATTGGTGGTGGAGGGTTGTCTCATCCACGGGTGCTGCGCCGGCCGGCTGTGATTTTTCGCGCCACTTAGCCAGGTGTTTCTTAAAGAGTCCCCAGTCTGCCTTTTGGGTATTGTATCTCCATCTTGGGGGGGGTGGAGTGGGGAGTTTGTTCACCTTCAGCGTTGTTAGGGTGGCGAAGTGGTCACTGGTCAGCGTGGGGTGTAGCTGCCAGGAGGCCGAAGGCTGTAGTGCATTGGAGACGTAGGTTAGATCTAGTCTTCCTCCCTAAGTGTGGGTGGGCTCTCCGGTGTTCAGGAGGCAGATCTCGGGTGTATCTTGAAAGGTGGTGTATAGGTGTAGGCCGTCTTCATTTGTGGGGCTTACCGAGCTTAGGAAGGGATGATGTGCGTTGAAATCCCCTCCTATGAGTGTGGCGTGGTCAGTGGCCGAAGCAAATAATTGAGTCACCTCCAGTGAGCCCCTTGGGTTCTTGTAGATGTTGTGAACAGTTAATTCCCGTTCTTGAAGGGTTACTTTGACAGCCTGTGTCTCAATGTTTTCCCCACATGGAAATTGCTGCGTGACCTCGGAGGAGGGTATGCTTGACTTGACCAGGATCATACATCCTCTTGTTGACGCCTGCGTGAAATGCCTCCTGTATGTCTTGTAACCACTGAATTTGAAACAGTGGTGTTCTTGTAGAAGTGTTTCTTGTAGGAGTATGATGTCAAGCTTGTCCTTGGCTGCTGCTTCTTGTAGGAGGTGTTTCTTGTTTTTGATGCCCTGAGCATTCCATGTTAGGATGTTCAGGGTGCTGATGTTTTCCACCACTGTTTCATCGGGGACTTCTGGTGGTCCTCGATGGAGATGTCTAAGTTCGATTCCAACAGGATCAGGTTCATATCTTCGTGTTCTGTGGTTTTTGCCTTCTGGGCCGTGGTTCGGTTCAGGGGAGTTGAAACGACCGATTTCTTTCTGGGAGCTGTCGGTATCTTGGGTTCTCTGGTGGCCTTCTTCGGTGTAGAGTGTACCTCGGCTGTCACTCGTGTGAGGACCGGCGTGGCTTCCTCCACTGAGGTGGCTGGAGCTGTGGCGACTTGCCCGAGGACGCTCCCCATGAGTATTTGGAGCTGTGTGGGTTGGATCTTGTGGCCCAGTAGTCCGGCTAGGCCCTCCGCGAAGGTTGTCAGTACCTTGGCTAGGTCTGATACGTGTATCATTCCTTCTGGTGCCTTGGTGTGTGCTTCTTTTGTCTTTCTCGTGGTTGTCGTTGTCTGCTGCTTGGGTGGCTGAGGTGTGGCCGTAGTGAGGCCAGGAAACTGGGCTGCACTTTGGGTGTTGACCGGCTGAGGAGGTTGGCTTTGTTGTCTTGGCTTTTGGGTTCCCCACACGAAGGTACTTGGTGGGGCTGGTGTGCAGGCGGTGGGAGCCGGTCTTGCAGCTGGCCGGTTTGCCTGGACCCTCCTTGTCTTCTCGGAGCATCCAGGGTTCCAGGCGTGGTGTTTGCCCCCGCAGTTGGCACACTTGGGGAGAATTTTTTCTCCAATTTTCAGCTTGGTGAGGCAGGAGTGTGTGCCGTGCTTCTTTGCGCAGACTGCGCAGATTTCCTTGTACGTGCACCTTGTCTGATGGTGCCCGTATTTCTGGCATCTGAAGCACCGCAGGGGCTCTGGGACGAAGGGCCTCACTTCATAGACCCCCCAGGTTTTGAGGTCTATGGTGCTGGGGGGTGAACCGTAGTGCGTTATGAGCACTTGTTTCGTGGTGGCCGTCTTGTCGGACAGGGGAGAGCATCTCTCGGCTTTTAAGATCTTCGGGTGGTTCTCCAGAGGTTCGAGAGGTAGTTCCTTTGGGTACCGGAGGACTACCGATTTCATCAGTTTCTGGGCGGGGTCTAGCTTGGTTGATGCAACGGTGGTGGTGTTTTGCAGGTAAGTGTCGAGGGTGGTGGCGGAGTCCTTGGGGTGAATAATCATCTCCCCCTTTAGGTTGGGCCGCACTGAGAACTTGGCCAGTGGATTTTGCTTTTCTATCTCTGTGATGGCGGCATATGTGGTTTTGGTGTCCGTTTTCGTGATCCGGAATTTTGGCAGTGTCGTTGGAGGTGAGCTGGTGGTGGTGATGGGTGCCTTTTGGGCTGCTTGACGGCATTCGTTTCACGAAGAAGCACGTCGGCGTTTTTTATTTTCTACCTTCGTCCAGTTGTCGTCCTCAGTGGCGGTAGCAGTGGTGGTGGAGTTGTTGGAGGTGGTGGCAGTGTTCCTGCTTTTCAGGGCTTCATTGAAGGCGCGTAACTGGTCCGCTTTCTCTGTGCGGAGCCTGTCGTAGTTCGGGTCGTCAGGTTGGCGGTTCAGGCGGGGGTCGCGGTTAGGAGGGCGTACGCGCTCCATAACCGGTTTTTTTTTTTTTTTTTTTTAAATCCTACCTATTCCGGTTGAGTAAGTAGCAGAGGAATTACAGCACTCCCCACTGGCTGGTGGTCGTAGAGTGGTTCCTGAGCTTCTCTCCCGGAGCCCCGTTGGGGAACCTACTTCCTAGTGTATGTGACTGCTCACTTATAGACGTGAGCTAAGTGTGCCTATTTGGGAAGGATAAGGATTGCTACCCTCTTTCCAGGTGGACCCGCACGATCACGCTTTTCCTGGAAAGACTCGGCTGGGATGGGTTTTGCTCCAACCCCCTTTCGTGTTCACAATCTCCTGGGAGGTAGGTGAACAGATTACAGGGGGGACCGCAGGACGAATACACTTTTTGAGGGTGCAGGTCCCTAGGCCAGAGCGAAAAAGGAAAAATAGTAGTAGAAGGAAAAGAGCTCAAACCACGCCGGGAATATCGCGCTATAACTGCTCTCCAGCTGGAGTGTGGGTCATTCACACCACCAGTGGGGAGGGCAAGCTAATGCTCGATAAACCGGAAACGCTCGTGAGTTATTGTGGACGATGACAGTCGTGGGTGGTCCGGTCCGGGAAGATGGCCAACAATGGCACAAGAGAGGGCGGTCGACCAGCAGTCGTTGTTGTTGTTGTTGAGATTGTCGGACCGTAGTCCGACACGGGCCTTTGCCTATAGGCGGCCCGGTTGGTGGTTCCGGCTGGAGCTCCAGGAGCAGCTAGACCGGATTGGGGTTGGAGGTGGTCCCACCTGCAGATTGGAGGGATACTGCAGGTTGCAAGTGTGAGCGGACCCCCGATCAGTGGACGCTTACCACCAGCCCCCACTCTTGGACGTGGTCAGCTTCGGAGTGGCGCGCCCCCCGAACTGGGGTCCGCACTTGCTGGGAGAGGATGCTTTCTAAGCTATCTGGGTGGTGGGTATCGTGTGATGACCCGGAGTAGGTGGTGAATGTGGTCTGTATGGGCCTTTCGGGTTAGAGTGGCGCTGGTGTTGTGTGTGTTTCTTGGGAGATTTGAGTTCTGTTTCGGAGGCTTTGTGTGACCTCGCAATCGAGGAGATAGTGTTCAAGTGGGTTGGCTGCTGGCTCCTGACAGTAGGTGCATTCCATGACGTCATTTCCGATCATCTGCCAGGAGCACTTGTACCCTAGTCGTAGTCGATGAAGGCTGACTTGGGTTTGTCTTGGAGTTTTCTTGTCAGCAAAAGGTCGTTCCCCTTTTGTGGCCGGCAGGTACCATTTGGGTGATTGGGAACCAGCGTTGAATGCATGAAGGAAGCTCTTTTTGATGTGGAGCTTTCTAGTCTTTCTGAGGTGATTCTTGATCTGTTGCACACTTGCTGGAACTTGGATGTGTACGCTACTAGAACGTGTAGCTGTCTTGGCTGATTCGTCTGCCACGTCGTTTCCTCGAGAGAGGGCTGTTGTTGTTGAGATTGTCGGACCGTAGTCCGACACGGGCCTTTGCCTATAGGCGGCCCGTTTGGTGGTTCCGGCTGGAGCTCCAGGAGCAGCCAGACCGGATTGGGATTGGAGGTGGTCCCACCTGCAGATTGGAGGGATACTGCAGGTTGCAAGTGTGAGCGGACCCCCGATCAGTGGACGCTTACCACCAGCCCCCACTCTTGGACGTGGTCAGCTTCGGAGTGGCGCGCCCCCCGAACTGGGGTCCGCACTTGCTGGGAGAGGATGCTTTCTAAGCTATCTGGGTGGTGGGTATCGTGTGATGACCCGGAGTAGGTGGTGAATGTGGTCTGTATGGGCCTTTCGGGTTAGAGTGGCCGCTGGTGTTGTGTGTGTTTCTTGGGAGATTTGAGTTCTGTTTCGGAGGCTTTGTGTGACCTCGCAATCGAGGAGATAGTGTTCAAGTGGGTTGGCTGCTGGCTCCTGACAGTAGGTGCATTCCATGACGTCATTTCCGATCATCTGCCAGGAGCACTTGTACCCTAGTCGTAGTCGATGAAGGCTGACTTGGGTTTGTCTTGGAGTTTTCTTGTCAGCGAAAGGTGGTTCCCCTTTTGTGGCCGCCAGGTACCATTTGGCTGATTGGGAACCAGCGTTGAGTGCATGAAGGAAGCTCTTTTTGATGTGGAGCTTGGTAGTCTTTCTGAGGTGATTCTTGATCTGTTGCACACTTGCTGGAACTTGGATGTGTACGCTACTAGAACGTGTAGCTGCCTTGGCTGCTTCGTCTGCCACGTCGTTTCCTCCGATCCCTACATGACTGGGAATCCAGTGTAAGACGACTGGTCGGTTTTGGCTTTGGAATTCCTGTAGCTGTGCGAGGATCGAGGTGATGATGTGGACGTTGTCTCTTGGTTGACTGTGTTGCAGCGCCTGCATGGCCGATTTCGAGTCCGTGTGAATTATGATGGACTTGTTGTGTTGTGTTGGAGCGTGTTGTAGGGCCTTTGAGATTGCTACCAGTTCTGTTTGTAGGGTGGAGCAGTCATTGGAAAGTCTTCATTGGAGGGTCTGACCTTGGGTGTAGAAGGTCGCTCCGGATCTATGATGTTTTGGGTCCACCGAGCCGTCTGTGAAGTATGATGCTGCATCAGCCGGTGTCTCGGTGGCTATGGCTTCGAGAGTTATTTTTTTGAGGTCCTCCTTCTGGAGGTTGGCTTTACTATCGCCTAGGTCGGTAAATTTGAGTGTGGCTGGTGGAGGGCTCCATGGTGGAGGAACAGCGTAACCATTGTCTCGTGTGTCTTGGTTGTTCTTGACGAGTGTTTCTGCTTGCAGGTGTCGGATGACCTCGCTTGCCTCGTGCGACCAGGTGGCCCCTCGCACTCTGTGGTCGAGGTGGAGGGAGGCACTGATTCGAATCTTGGCAACTGTGGGCTTGTCTGCTCTACAGATTTTGGCGAGGAGACCGGCTGTTACCTGCTTGACTCGTACTGCCAGGGGTGGTAGTTCGGTTTCCATTTGCAGATTGCAAATTCTGGTCCACATGGGTGCTCCGAGCATGGTCCTGAGAGCATTGTTTTGGATGACTTCTAGCTTAGCTATTTGGTCTTCTCTCAGTCCAATGAGTGCTGGAGCATTGTAATCTACCAGCGATCTGATGGCGGCCGTGTAGTAGGCTTTGAGCACATGAAGGTTTGCTCCTGCGGATTTGCTGGTGAGCGACCTCATTATATTGTATCTGCTCTTCGTCCTGTGCCTGAGATACTCGAGTTGCGGCTTGAAGGTGAGTTTCTGGTCAAACCAGATTCCAAGACACTGGTGGGCGTTGGTCCAGACTACCGGCGTGTTTTGTATGGAGAGCATCTTGTCTGGTGTGTCTGTGCAGATGGCCATCGCTTTCGACTTGGCTGGATTTATCTTGAGTCCAAGTCTGTTGCACTCCTCTTCTATAAGTTGGAGTGCGTGTTGCGTGTTGGCTAGTCTGTTCGATCCTCTTACTATAAGCTGTAAGTCGTCTGCATAGCATAGGAGCTTGGCTGTTTGTCTGAAAGGAAGTTTGACTAGATTTTCCATCAGGACATTGAACAGCATTGGACTGAGGATGCCTCCTTGTGGGGTTCCGTTTTCATGGACCCTGTAGCTTGAGGTTGCTCCCTGAAAGCGTACTCGTGCTTCTCTCTGTGTGAGGTAGTTCTGGATCCACCCCAGCAACCTTCCTTTGACGCCTTTTTTAGCGAGCGTAGTTGTAATGGCCAAAGGATTTGCTAGTTCGAAGGCTTTCTCCAGGTCGAGGAAGACCACCAGAGCTGGTTTGTTGTCCACTGTGCTGAGTATCTCGGCGATGTTGTTGCCTGTGCCGGTGTTCTCGGTGTAAGCAAAGATGTGAGGGTGTGGGCTGCCTACTTTCCATTTGAGTCGGTTGAGAGCCATTCTTTTTCCCGTGTTCGCTATGCAGCTGAGAAGGGAGATGGGGCTCGGTTTGTCTGGTTCTTTGGGCGAGAGAGGGCTGTGTTGTTGTTGTTGAGATTGTCGGACCGTAGTCCGACACGGGCCTTTGCCTATAGGCGGCCCGGTTGGTGGTTCCGGCTGGAGCTCCAGGAGTAGCCAGACCGGATTGAGATTGGAGGTGGTCCCACCTGCACATTGGAGGGATACTGCAGGTTGCAAGTGTGAGCGGACCCCCGATCAGTGGACGCTTACCACCAGCCCCCACTCTTGGACGTGGTCAGCTTCGGAGTGCCGCGCCCCCCGAACTGGGGTCCGCACTTGCTGGGAGACGATGCTTTCTAAGCTATCTGGGTGGTGGGTATCGTGTGATGACCCGGAGTAGGTGGTGAATGTGGTCTGTATGGGCCTTTCGGGTTAGAGTGGCCGCTGGTGTTGTGTGTGTTTCTTGGGAGATTTGAGTTCTGTTTCGTAGGCTTTGTGTGACCTCGCAATCGAGGAGATAGTGTTCAAGTGGGTTGGCTGCTGGCTCCTGACAGTAGGTGCATTCCATGACGTCATTTCCGATCATCTGCCAGGAGCACTTGTACCCTAGTCGTAGTCGATGAAGGCTGACTTGGGTTTGTCTTGGAGTTTTCTTGTCAGTGAAAGGTGGTTCCCCTTTTGTGGCCGCCAGGTACCATTTGGCTGATTGGGAACCAGCGTTGAGTGCATGAAGGAAGTTCTATTTGATGTGGAGCTTGGTAGTCTTTCTGAGGTGATTCTTGATCTGTTGCACACTTGCTGGAACTTGGATGTGTACGCTGCTAGAACGTGTAGCTGCCTTGGCTGCTTCGTCTGCCACGTCGTTTCCTCCGATCCCTACATGACTGGGAATCCAGTGTAAGACGACTGGTCGGTTTTGGCTTTGGAATTCCTGTAGCTGTGCGAGGATCGAGGTGATGATGTGGACGTTGTCTCTTGGTTGGCTGTGTTGCAGCGCCTGCATGGCCGATTTCGAGTCCGTGTGAATTATGATGGCCTTGTTGTGTTGTGTTGCAGCATGTTGTAGGGCCTTTGAGATTGCTACCAGTTCTGTTTGTAGGGTGGAGCAGTCATTAGAAAGTCTCCATTGGAGGGTCTGACCTTGGGTGTAGAAGGCCGCTCCGGATCTATGATGTTTTGGGTCCACCGAGCCGTCTGTGAAGTATGATGCTGCATCAGCCGGTGTCTCGGTGGCTATGGCTGCGAGAGTTATTTTTTTGAGGTCCTCCTTCTGGAGGTTGGCTTTACTATCGCCTAGGTCGGTAAATTTGAGTGTGGCTGGTGGAGGGCTCCAAGGTGGAGGAACAGCGTAACCATTGTCTCGTGTGTCTTGGTTGTTCTTGACGAGTGTTTCTGCTTGCAGGTGTCGGATGACCTCGCTTGCCTCGTGCGACCAGGTGGCCCCTCGCACTCTGTGGTCGAGGTGGAGGGAGGCACTGATTCGAATCTTGGCAACTGTGGGCTTGTCTGCTCTACAGATTTTGGCGAGGAGACCGGCTGTCACCTGCTTGACTCGTAATGCCAGGGGTGGTAGTTCGGTTTCCATTTGCAGATTGCAAATTCTGGTCCACATGGGTGCTCCGAGCATGGTCCTGAGAGCATTGTTTTGGATGATTTCTAGCTTAGCTATTTGGTCTTCTCTCAGTCCAATGAGTGCTGGAGCACTGTAATTTACCAGCGATCTGATGGCAGCCGTGTAGTAGGCCTTGAGCACTTGAAGGTTTGCTCCTGCGGATTTGCTGGTGAGCGACCTCATTATATTGTGTCTGCTCTTCGTCCTGTGCCTGAGATACTCGAGTTGCGGCTTGAAGGTGAGTTTCTGGTCAAACCAGATTCCAAGACACTGGTGGGCGTTGGTCCAGACTACCGGCGTGTTTTGTATGGAGAGCATCTTGTCTGGTGTGTCTGTGCAGATGGCCATCGCTTTCGACTTG